>NW_028114029.1:0-80196 GCF_964289735.1 Phaethon aethereus | reverse complement strand
TGCAGGGTCTGTACGCGTCACCAAAGGCGGCTGCGTAACGCACGAGCGAGGCTCCGTGTGTAGGAAAGTTCAGCTGGTAGAATAACTTTGGAAAAACATAATTCAGGAATGCTGTGCTCTGGGGCACGTTTCATATCTGCCCGTAAGTTTTATATAATTGCTAATACTTTTTTTTTCCAGAAATGTCTGTTTATTTTAAAGAAAAGTGCCTGATCTCTTCAGTTTCTGGAGAACTTTGAAAACATAGAGCTCTTGTTGTTCTAGATGAGTTTCTGGCAACGCGAACAGTATATGGTACGCGCTTCTCCGGCAAAGGTTGTGTCTCTGCTGCAGGCAGACAGATGTCGTCTTCCTGAAGGTATGAACTGAAATACCATTTGTGAGCTGTTCTGTGCAGCCAGTTGGTGTTACGACTATTTTAAATTTAGTAATCTCCGAGCGATTGCTTTCAAGGCCCCTCGGTTTAGAGGCAAAGTCAGGTACTATGGAGTCCCTACTGCATCTCCGATTCCGATATAATGTGGAGAAAAGAGCTGGTTTGTTCTAGGGCTCTAAGCACCTGCAGGTTCACCTGAAGTGAGTTGAAATCCTGAAGAGATGGGCAGCTCTGCCAATCCAAAGTTTAGTTGAAAAATTGTGGGCAGTTCACCGGTTCCTTTGTTGGACGTGAATTCTTTACAGGTTAGGGGTTGGGTTTTTTCCATAGTTTTCTCTGTACGGTGACATCTAATTTCTCTTCCTTGCAGTGTTGGGGTAATGTGCTGTCAGCAAGGTAATACTAAGGAGAAAGGTAAGACGAGTATTTTGACTGGGCAGGTGAGGCTTTATTTTTCTCTCCATGCATTTCGTTCTTCCTCTTAAAGGACCAGCTCTTATTTAAAGCTTATTTAAATTTTATGCCCTATGTGGTGTACTCGGTAGAACAGTGTTTTCCTCTGAAAGGATGAGCTCTTCTGCTGTAGGTGTTCAAATATTGTGACGGCAGCCTGTGCGTCGCTCTTAGTTTCTAAGTTTGTCCAGCCTTTCCGATTTAAAAAAACCAAAAAAAAAAAACCCAAAAAAAAGTTTTCAGTGTCTTGAACCTTTGTGAAGTGTCACCCATTCTTGTGGGCTAAAACTTGCAAGTTCCTGGAAGTTTTGTGTTTCACCTCAAAAGTTTGAGGTGTTTCTGAGAACTAGATTACAGGAAATCTGTTAGTGGCTACTGTTCAAGTCGTCTTACAGCTGTTTTTTGGAAGGTCTGACGTTCACTTTCTTTGCACTACGTCTGTAGCAGGAGGGCACGTTTGTTTCAGTTTTGCATTTTGATGTCTGCAATTAAAAAAAAAAAAAGGCCATGACTTTTTTTATATGTGTGCATTGGAAAGTTTTACGCGGCAGGTGAGCTTGTTGCAGTCAGGGTGAAGACCTCTGCTTTGGAAAAAGCTACATTAGAAGGTAATTACACCTGGCAAGTACTCCCCTGCCATTTTTATGTTGGTTGGTGAAACGTCACGGTCCATACAATGGTAGGAATGATTTCAGTATTGTGAAAGCATTAAGGGTTAGTTAGTTACTTGGAGGTTGTCTCACCAACTGTGAAATATTCTGGCTCCAGGTGCCTCATTGGCTAAATCCTTGCAGGAGTTTTGGGCCTCTGACATGGGTTTCGCTTGTGTAAC
The DNA here is from genome assembly GCF_964289735.1 of Phaethon aethereus. NCBI lineage: Eukaryota > Metazoa > Chordata > Aves > Phaethontiformes > Phaethontidae > Phaethon > Phaethon aethereus. The sequence continues at coordinate 78,535 of NW_028114029.1, read as the reverse complement.
CAAGCTGGGTGACGGGGTCCTGCTGTCTCCTAAGGGGCAGTTGGAAGGTCGCAGGTGAAATAACAGTAACCTAGGTCCAAACCAGGCTTGCAGAATCGTTCTTTCTTACCTTCTTATCTGGAGGAGTAAAAAGACTCTGTGATGCTTTGGGCTTTTTGGTTTTTTTAATGTTAAGGCAAAGTCTCAATCTTCCTTTACATCAGCTCCCCCTTCCCCGCCTTTTCCCCCTTCCCCACCCAATCCTACCACTCGCCACAGAACCTGGTTAGACGAAGTCGGCGCAAGTGGTGCTGCAGTGACAAACCACCTGGGGGAAATGGTGATCAAGGGTGTTTCTCGCTTAGCTCAGCAGCTGTAGAAATCCCAGCGAATCCTCCGTGTTCCCGGTTGCCTGCCTGTGTTTGGAAAACATCTGGTCCTGCCCACAGCGGGGGGGTGTGGGGGGGTGTGTGTGGGGGGTGTGTGTAGAGCTTATGAATACGTGTATCCGGGGTAAAAATCACGCGTTCTGTGTGAGAGGTTTAGAAAGGATGGCTTGCTACAGCAGTGGTGGTTTGGTGATGAGTTAGACTGTTGCTTCTCCTTGAAAGTTTCCCTGAAAGCTATGGAAGACCGATCAGTAGGCAAACTCCAAACGTTTTTCTATCCCGAATAGTGCCTGCTGTAATCATGAGACTGGCATAAAAATTGAGATTTTTATACTGCAGATCATTTCGTTCTTTGCTTTCGTTGTGAGTTCAGGGCTTGTTAGGGCACGCTGTGTTTTTTGGATTTCTGTTATCATCAAGAAGCTTAGGAGAGAATTTTTTGTGGTGGTTGTGGTTTGTTTTTTTCTTTTGTTGTCCATCCGTAATCATTTGTTGTAAATTGCTGAGCACTGAAGGAAATACCAACGCTTTTATGACTTGCGATGTAAAAAAAACTGTAGTACTTTCGGAGCGGATTTGGCCATCTTCCGTGACGCTTAAATTGTGGCCTGTCACGCCGGACTCCTTTTAGCAGCCAAGCTTCTGCACACCACGCTTGACATCTGCAGTGTTCAGAGTATGTGCGTTTGTCAAGCTCTGAGCTAGGAAGCGTCTGGAATTGCTAGGTAGCAAGGCCTGATTAAAACGTGGCGTATATCCATACCGAGCAAGCCCAGAAGAGGAAGAGGAGTTTGCAGCACTTTAAAAAAGACCTCCTATTTATGCAGTAGAGTTCAGGTGAAGGTAAAAGTGTACAAAACCTTCGCTCCTTGGTTACCAGTTTTGAGAGAAGGATGGCATTGTGTGTACCGACAGAGGGACGGCTGTAAAATCTTCCCCGTTGCATAGAGGGTGTGTAGGAATGTTTCGTGTTTTGCAGAAGTGCCAACAGCTTCGAAGGTTATACAAGCATGGTAGCTTCCCCCACCGTCGGAAATACGGAAAGCGGGAAAATCCCTGGAAAACGTGGAAGAGCTGCTGGCGGAATCATTTGCCTGAGGTAGGTTTAAAATGGAGAGATTCTGGGCTCTTTTCACACTTCACGTAATTAATTTTCCACAAGTTTTTTAGACTTGCTTCTGTGGGTCCTGTGTTAATGCAAAGAGAACAAGTGAAGCTCTGAAGGTACAATACTCCTCATAAGTTTAATCCATTTTTAGTTTAAAGGACCTCATGCGCTGTGAACTTGTTTTATAGTCTTCTCCCCAAATGTAGGTGGAGAGAGTCGCAGAAAGACATCAATATTGAGGTCTCCAGTAACTGCGTGCTCCCTATTATTTTTCTTCGAAAGAAATGGTCGGAAGCTATTTTGGAGGAGTTCAAGTTGTGTATCTGTTGGGTGGGTTTGGGTTTTTACCCTGCTGGCTTAGTTCTCGTTGATCATAGTCTAATTCCTTTGTGTTTCTTTTTACAAAGAAATCCAAGCAATAGTTGCCAATATTCACCAGGATAACAGAGTTCTTAATGCCGTGGATCCTTTTCTGTATGTCTTGCCTTTTTTGGTCTGCTTTCCAGTTTCTCAGTGGGCAGGAAACTAGATGGCATGTGTTGTCCCCTTTTGCGTCCTTGCAGAACTCGTGCGTTGAATTTGAGCTTCTGCGTCGCCTGTGATGAATAATGCGGAGAAGTGGCACGTTGCTTTGCGCAGCGATGCACCTTCGTTTTGAATGCATGATGACTACTGTGGAAGGAACCAAACCTGAGGGAAGTTTTATGTGTGTCTGTGTTGCTATGTTTCCTTTTTTTTTCTTTTTTTTTCCTTAATTTGTACCTGAAATTGGGCTGTAAAAAAAAATTCAAACCAAACCCAAACTCCTAATCACCCCCTACCTCTGCCCCCCCCCCCCCCCCCCGCCATCTCTCCCCGTGGCTCCTTTCCCTATTTTTCAGTCCCCCCACTCGCACTGCAGCTGATCGCTTTCGTATTGGGTTTACATGGCAGGGTTTTGTTAGCTGGGGGTGGAGGCAGGGGCTGCAGGGGTGGGTTGTGTGAGAAGACCCCAGGAGTTGCCCCCATGTTGGGGGGCAAGGTGGATCTGCTGCTGGTCAAGCTGAGCCCGTCAGCAATGCTGGTGGTGCCTCTGTGATGCTGTATTTAAGAAGGGCTAAAAAATGCTGCGCAAAAGCTGTCGTAGAGAAAATGTGAGTGTGAAACGGCCCTGCAGACACCAAGGTTAGTGAGGACGGAGGAGGAGGTGCTTCAGGCATCAGAGCAGAGATTCCCCAGCAGCCCATGGTGAAGACCATGCTGATGCAGGTCATCCCCCTGCACCCCACTGAGATCCTTGGTGGAGCAGGTACCCACCTGCAGCCCAGGGAGGACCCCCTGCTGGAGTAGGTGGATGTGCCTGAAGGAGGCTGTGACCCTGTGGAGAACCTGTGCTGGAGCAGGCTCCTGGCAGCAGCTGTGGCCCCGTGGAGGGACCCCGTGCTGGAGCAGAAGAATGATGTGAGGAGGAAGGAGCGGCAGAGACAACATGCGATGAATTCACCACGGCCCCTGCTCCCTGTCCCCCTGCGCTGCTTGGGTGGACGAGGTACAGGAGTCAGGAGTGAAGATGAGCCCAGGGAAAAAGAGAGGGGTGGGGGGGAAGTTGTTTGTTTTTTTTTTTTTTTAATTTGTTCTTATTTCTCGCTACTCTACTCTGATTTTGATTGACAATGAATTAAACTACTTTCCCCCAAGTCGAGTCTGCTTTGCCTGTGACAGTACTTGATGAGTGATCTCTTTAGCCTTATCTCAACCCAGAAGCGTTTTTGTTGTATTTTCTCCCCTTGTCATGTTGAGGAGGGGGAGCGATACAGAAGCTTGGTGGGTACCCGGCAGCCAGACAAGGTCATCCCCCTCCTTCTTTCAGGTTCCCTGTGCCTACTTGTTAATTCATGCCGATGTTTCTTGTACCCCACTGCTTTGGAAACTTTCTTCCTACCTCTCATTTTTTAAATTATTGCATGTTTCTTGAACCCAGTCACGTTCTACTTTTTCTTCTTGCCTTTCACTCTTTCTGTCTCCCTGACCTAATTTTAATTTCTTGTCTGTTTCTTGTACCCTGTCACTTTTCCTCCCTATGCCTCCCTCTATGCAGCTCCAGGTACCTATTTTTTAATTGTTGTCTATGATTCTTGTATCCTGTCACTTTTAAAATTTCCTACGTCTCCCTCTATCCATCTCCCTGTCTCTAATTCTTCCCTCTCTGTCCTTGTCCTGATTTCAGCCAGGGTAGAGTTAATTTTCTTCAGAGAAGCTAGCGTGAGGCTATGTTTTGGATTTGGGATGAGAAAATGTTGATAATGTGCTAATGTTTTGAGCTGTTGCTGAGTACCCAAGGACGGTCCAGCTTCTCGTGCTGGCTGGCCAGTGAGAAGGCTGGGGGTGCTCAGGAAGTTGGGAGGGGACACAGCCAGGACAGCTGACCCAAACTGGCCAAAGAGATATTCCATACCATATGACGTCATGCTCAGTATATAAAGCTGGGACAAAGAAGAAGGAAGGGGTGGAGGGACGTTCGGAGTGATGGCGTCTGTCTTGCCAAGAAACCAGTCGGCATGATGGAGCCCTGCTTCCCTGGAGATGGCTGAACCCCTGCCTGCCCGTGGGTAGTGGTGAATGGAGTCCTTGTTTTCCTTTGCTTGTGTGCGTGGCTTTTGCTTTACTTATTAAACTGTCTTTATCTCAAACCATGAGTTTCCTCACTTTTACTCTTCCTATTCTCTCCCCCCATCCCACCGTGGGGCAGTGAGTGAGCGGCTGCGTGGGGCTTAGTTGCCAGCTGGGGCTAAACCATGACAGTCCTTTTTGGAGCCCAACGTGGGGCAGGAAGGGTTTGAGGTACCGACAGGTTGGATTGGAATGTGCTAGATGACAGATAGAATTTATAGCTGTTATTGCTGTTTAGCTACTAATGGCCCTGTGCTTGCCATGGGTTTGCTTTCCTTATGTATATTAGAGTCCAGTGCTCGTTAGTGGCTGCTTTTTGCTTTTGTTGCTGCCGTGCTGCTGGTCATCTGGCTCTGCTGGGCCTGGGAAGATTTGGATAACAGCCATGGCGATGAGCCTGGGCTGGCAGGCGGCCAGGGCATCGCTGCTGTTTCGGTGCTGCTGTACTGGACAGGCTGGAACTCGCACTGTGAACTCCAGTCGAAGGGACTGTGACCTGTGGATGAGTCCATGCAGGAGCAGGACACCCCGAAGCGTCTGTGACCGTGTGTAAGCCCATGCCACAGCAGGTATATCTCGAAGCATCTGTGGCCATGGTTGTGTCTGTGCCGCAGCAGGTATAACTCTGATGGGATTGTGGCACACGGATAAGTCCATGCTGGAGAAGGTACATCTCGACGCATCTGTGGATAAGTCCATGTTGCAGCAGGTACGCCTTGAAGTATCAGTGGTTGTGCACGAGGTCATGCTGGAGCACCTCAAAGTGTGTGGCCATGCAGAAGCCCTCGACAGTGCGGGTACATTCCTGGAGGGACTGCAACTATGGGTAAAGCCACGCTGGAGCAGATTTATCTCTGGAGGTAGTGTGGCCCGTGGAGGCGGCCATTTTGGAGCAGGTGCACCTCGAAGTGACTGTAACTGTGGATAAGTCTATGCCGCAGCAGATACACCCCTGGAGAGACTGTGGCTCATGGAAGGGACTGCAGTCTGTGGATAAGTCCAAGGCGGAGCAGGGGCAAGGAGAGGAGTTCATTGCAACGTTACACCCTATGGTCCAGTCCAAAGGGCCCAGGGGTGGAGATTGTAATGGAAATACCTTTAAATTGTTGTAACCCATGATTTGAGTTGCATGTTATAGGAACTATTATAGCAGGAACCACCTGAACCAATGGAGGACAAGCCTTACAAGAAGCAGTGCAAGTGCAGCAGTGACCTGACCTGAGCTGGCTTTGGTGCCCTGTAACTCCATGCAACACCGCACCTTGCCTGTCCTGAGTGACCACCATAAGAGATGGAGCCCAAAGTCATGGACTAAATGAACTCAGTGGGCATTTCACGGACATTTTGGAGGGAGGTCTGTGGACTAAGGGGATGATAATCTGTGTATTATATTAAAGGATGGGAAGAGGGGTGGTGGTTAATGAGGTTGTACTGGATATTGTGGTATCCGAGCATAATGTAAATAGTATGGAATAAGGGGTGGATAATGTCCTGGTTTCAGCCGGGGTAGAGTTAATTTTCATCATAGAAACTAGCGTGGGGCTATGTTTTGGATTTGGGATGAGAAAATGTTGATAACGTGCTGATGTTTTGAGCTGTTGCTGAGTATCCAAGGACAGCCCAGCTTCTCGTGCTGGCCTGCCAGTGAGGAGGCTGGGGGTGCACGGGAAGTTGGGAGGGGACACAGACAGGACAGCTGACCCAGGCTGTCCATATGACATATCCATACCATATGACGTCATGCTTGGTATATAAAGCTGGGACGAAGAAGAAGGAAGGGGTGGAGGGATGTTTGGAGTTATGGCGTCTGTCTTCCCAAGAAACCATTACGCATGATGGAGCCCTGCTTCCCTGGAGATGGCTGAACCCCTGCCTGCCCGTGGGGAGTGGTGAATGAATTCCTTGTTTTGCTTTGCTTGTGTACGTGGCTTTTGCTTTACTTATTAAACTCTCAAACCATGAGTTTCCTCACTTTTACTCTTCCTATTCTCTCCCCCCATCCCACCGTGGGGGAGTGAGTGAGCGGCTGCGTGGGGCTTAGTTGCCAGCTGGGGCTGAACCATGACAGTCCTGTACCATATCACTTCTTATACTTTTTTTTTCTACATCTCCTTGTCCCTATTTGTTAGTTCTTGCCTATGTTTCTTGTACCCTGTTTCTTTTCAAAATTTTCTTTCTGTGTCTACCTCTGTCCTGCTCCCTGTTTGTATTTTTAATTTCTTGCCTATGTTTCTTTTCCCCTATCACTTTCCCCAGCCCTTGTCTTGTCTCTATCTTGTTGTCTTGCTGGTCCCTTCTGCTTTTCTCTCCTGCTCCCTGTCTCTCTTATTTATTCCACCATCTCCCTGTCCTTTTTTCTTTTTTCCCCTCAATCTCTCCGCACTCCTCTCTCTACGCTCTTGTCCTGCTCCCCGTCTCTCTCTTGTTCGCAGCATCCGGTTTTCTGGCTCCCTGTCCCACACCTCTTCTCTACGTCCCTCTGTCCTTCCTCCTGTTGTCTCTTCCCTTTGTCTCCCTCTGCCCTGCTGCCTTTGGGCACTGAGCCTCGCAGCCGACTCGCTGCCCGGATTCCTGAGGTGCATTAATGAATAACCTTTTCCTGCCTCCTCTGTGCCCCCCAGCTGTGGTCACAGCCCTGGGGGCAGAGCTCGTGGCTGTGGACAGGTTCGGGGAAAGGGGCCCTGTGCCGTGGGGCTTTGGCCATGGACCCTGTTCCTGACGGGCTCCAGCTGGGGCTGGGGCAGCCCCAGGTGTGGCCAGTGAGGCTGAGGGGGGGCTAGCCCTGCTGCCGCTGGGGCTCTGGCTGTAAAGGGGCTGCCGGGGCACGGCTGCCTGAGGGAGCTGGTGAAGGGGAACTGGCTGGGGAGGGAATCTGGGGGGTGCTGCAGGCAGGTGCCTCCAGCGAGGAACAGGCAGTCCCTGCATCAAAGAGGGATCTCGCCGAGATGTCCCTGGCAGAGCAGACCAGCAGCACGTGGTGCTGGGAGCTCGGTGGCTACACGCGTGAGCTGCCATGGATCGAGGAAGCCGTGTGGATGAAGAGCACTGAGGAGGAAGAGGCAGAGGGAGAAGGATTGGGGCCGTGAAGGTCTCCTGCGGCACCAGGAGCTGCGGTGAGTCACGCGTTCTCTTGTGTGTGTCCTGGTCCATCTCTGCTGCCCTTCCCCAGAGCTCTGCCTGCCTCCCTGCCTGTCCCTGCTTCAGTCTCCCTCTCCACCGGCGTGCCTACCCGTTCGGCTCCCCAAAACTTGTTACTCATTTGCTGACTATGCCCTGTACCATTTCACCTATTGATTTTTTTCTATGTTTCCCTCTTGGCGGCTCCCTCTCTCCGTTTTTTAATGCTTTCCTGTGTTTCTTGTACCCTGTTGCATTTTAATTTCTCATTCTACAGTTCCCTCTCTCTGGCACCCTGTCTCTTTTTAAATTCTTCACTCTGTCCTGTACTCCATTGCTTAAAAAAAGTTTTCCTCTGTTTCCTTCTGTCCATCTCCCTGTCCCTATTTTTTAATTATTTCCTGTGTTCCTCGTACCCCATTGCTTTTAAAATTTTATTATGGTTCCTTTTAACCATCTCCTTGTCCCTTTTTTAAAATATTCCTGTGTTTCTTGTACCCCATCAATATTTTAATTTTCTTTCTATGTTGTCCTCTGTCCAACTCCCTGTCCCTATATTTTAATTCTTGCCTATGTTTCTTGTACTCAATTGCTTTTTAAAATTCTTTCCATTTCCCTCTATCTGGCTCCCTTTATTGTTTTTTTTTTTTTAATTTCTTCTCTGTATTTCTTGTAACTCATTGCTATTTAATTTCTCTTTCAAGAATTTCCTTTATCCAGTTCCCTTTTGCTAAATTTTAATGCCTCCCTTTCTTCCATATACTCTGTCACTTTTAAAGTTTTCTTTCAGTGTTTCCTCCCACAACCCTTTGGTCTCTACTTTTTTATGACCTAAATTGCCCTCCAGCCTTCACTATTTTACAGCCTCCTACCCCTTTTCAGCCTCCACTTTTTTCTAGCCTCTCCTTGCCCTCTGGCCTCCCAAACCTTTTTGTCCTCCCACCCATCTGCAGCCTCAGCTTTATTCTGGCCTCTACTTAATCTCCAGCCTCCCATACCTTTTGTGGCTTCCAGCCCCTTTTTGGCCTCTCTCTTTTTCTGGCCTTTAGCTCCCCTTCAGCCTCCCCTTTTTTCTGGCCTCTCCCTCTCATTTTGGGCCTCCATTTTTTTTTCTCACCTCCGCCTCCCCTTTTTAGCCTTCACTTGCCCTGCAGCATCCCAGCCCTTTTCGGCATCCACTTTTTCTGGCCTCTACATCTCTTCCAGCCTCTCACACCTTTTCACCCTCCCACCCCTTTTTAACCTTCACTCCACATCCAGCCTCCCACATGTTTTCGGCCTCTGACCACTTTTTGGCCTCTTTAGACTCTAGTTGTCACAACACTGTCTGTATGACCAGACGCCACAATAACTGTCCTGGAGGTATGTCTCCAAGATGAAGGAGGACTTCTAGGACTGGAGGAGACTCTAACTGCTGGAACACCGTCTAAAGACTGGAACACCACTCTAGCCATTTGGCAGTTGTATCTCCATGATCCGGGAAAACTTTGGGGATTGCAGGGGACTCTCTAACTGCTGGCACGCCATCCATATGACTGGAACGCCACTCTAGCTGTCCCGGAGGTAGTTCTTTAGGATCCAAGAAGACTTCTGGGATCAGAGTAGACTCTCTAGCTGTGGGAACACCATCTCTATGACTGGAACACCATTCTAGCCCTCCTGTGGTATGTCCCCATGATCTGGGAAGACTTCTGGGATCGGACAGGACTCTCTAAATGCCGGAGCATCATCTCTATGACCAGAATACCAGTCTAATCGACCTGGAGGTACTTCTCTATGATCCGAGAGGCACTCCAGTCTCCCACCCCTTTTCAGCCTCCACTTTCTTCTGGCCCCTACTTACCCCCTTTGGGCTCCCACCCCTCTTTGGCCTCCACTTTGTTCTAGCCTCTACTCACTTTCCAGGGTTGCTCCCCTTTTTTGGCCTACAATTTCTTCTAGCCTCTACTCACCCCTCTTCGGCCTCCACTTTCATCTGGGCTCTACTCACTCTCCAGTGTCGCACTCCTCTTCGGCCTCTATTCACCCCTCTTTGGCCTTCACTTTGTTTTAGACTCTACACACCCTATGGCCTCCCACCCTTTTTCGGCATCCACTTTTATTCTAGCCTCTGCCCACTCTCCAGTGTCGCAGCCTGCTTTCAGCCTCCAATTTCTTCTGTCCTCTCCTCACCTCTCTTCAGCCTCCACTTTTTTCTAGTGTCTACACACCCTTCAGCCTCCCATGCCTCTTCACCCTCCACTTTACTCTGCCCTCTACTCACTTTCGATCCTCCCAATTGTTTTCGGCCTCCCACCTCTTTTAAGCCTATGCTTTTTTTCTGGTCTCTATTCACCCTTCAGGCTCCCATGCCTTTTTCCGTCTCCAATGCCATTTTGGCATCCACTTTTTTCTGTTCTCTAATGGTCCTCTGGTCTCGCACACCTTCTCAGCTTCCCACTCCTTTTTGGCCTCTAAATTTTTTCTGGCCTCCACTTGCTCTACAGGCTCCCACATATTTTTGGTCTCCACTCTTTATCTGGCCTCTACCTGCATTACAGCCTCCCACCCTTTCTTGGCCTCCCAAACCTTTTTGGTAATTCTCTGAGATCAGAGAGGACTTCCTGGCTTGGAGTGGACTCTCTAACCACTGCAGCACCTTCTCTATGACCAGAAAGCCACTCTGGCTGTCCTGGATGTATACCTCCATGATGCAGGAGGACTTCTGGGCTTGGAGGTGATTATCTAGCCATGGGAAAACTGTCTGTATGACTGCAATGCCAGTGTACTGCCCTGCAGCTATGTCTCTATGATCTGGGAGGACTTCTGGGATTGAATGCGACTCTCCAAATATGGGAAAACAGTCTCTAAGGTCCAGAACACTACTCTAGCCATCCCAAAGGTATGTCGGCATAATCCAGGATGATTTCTGGTATTGCAGATAACCTTGTAGTTGTGAGAAGACCATCTCTACGACTGCAATGAACTCAAACTATTCAGCAGGTATGTCTCCATGATCTGGGAGGACTCCTAGAATTGGAGGACTGCTAGAATCAGATTCCACAGAACGTAACTGTGGAAAAACCATCTCTATGACAGGATGTACACACTAGTTGTCCTGGGGTTAAGTCTCCATGATCAAGAAGGACGTCTGGGATAGGATGGGAGGATTTCCGGGATCGCAGTGGAGTCTCCATCTGCCGCAACAGCATCTCTCTGATGAGAATGCCAGTCTATCCATGCCGGAGGTATATCTCCGTGATCGGGAGGCCGTCTGAGAGCAGAGCGGAGTCTCCAGGCGCTGCAACACCATCTCTATGACTGGAATGCCACTCTAGCCCTGTGCGAGGTATGCCTCTCTAATCCCAGAGGACTTGCGGGAGCGGAAGGGACTCTGTAGGTGCCAGAACACCATTTCCACGAGCGGAATGCCACCCGAGCCGTCCCGGATGCAGCTTCTCTATGATGCGGGAGACACTCCAGCCTTCCATCCCTTTTCAGGCTCCGCTTATTTCTGTCCTTAGTTGCCCTCCAGTCTCTCACTGATTTTCAGCCTCCACGTTTCCCTAGCCTCTCCTTCCCCTCTGGCCTCGCACATCTTTCTGGCCTACGACACGCCATCAACCTCCACTTCTTTCTGGCCTCTAGCTGCCCTCCGGCCTCCCACCCCTTTTCGGCCTCCACTTTTTCCTGGCCTCTACCTCCCCTCCAGCCTCCCACCCCTTTGTGGTCTCCCACCCCTTTTCGGCCTCCACTTTTTCCTGGCCTCTACCTCCCCTCCGGCCTCCCACCCCTTTGCGGCCTCCCACCCCTTTGCGGCCTCCCACCCCTTTGCGGCCTCCCACCCCTTTGCGGCCTCCCACCCCTTTGCGGCCTCCCACCCCTTTGCGGCCTCCCACCCCTTTGCGGCCTCCCACCCCTTTGCGGCCTCCCACCCCTTTGCGGCCTCCACTTTTTCCTGGCCTCTACCACCCCTTTGCGGCCTCCCACCCCTTTTCGGCCTCCACTTTTTCCTGGCCTCTACCTCCCCTCCAGCCTCCCACCCCTTTGCGGCCTCTTTTGACTCTGTAGTCACCGCAACAACAGTCTCTTTGTCCAGGACACACCTCTAGCCATCCCAGGATTTGTCTCCATGATCAAGGAGGACGTCTGGGATAGGACGGGACTCTCTCACTGATGGAACACCGTTTCTACGATTGGGTTGCCACTCTAGCCATTCCCCAGGTACATCCCCGTGATCCGGCAGAACTTTGGGAATGGAGGTGACTCTCTAACTGCGGGAGTACCATGTCTATGAGCGGAACGCCACTCTAGCTGTCCCAGAAATATGTCTCAAAGATCCGGGAGGAGCTCTGGGATCAGAGGGGACTCTGTAGCCAAGGGAAAACAGTCTCTCTGACCGTAACGCCACTCTGGCTGTGCCGGAGGTATGTGTCTATGATGCCTGATGACTTCTGGGATCCGAGGGGATTCTCTACCCACCAGAACAGCGTCTCTGTGACCTGACCGCCACTCTCGATGTTTTGCAGGCGTGCCTCCACGATGTGGCAGGAATCCTGGCATTGTAGGTGACTCTCTGGCTCCCCGAAGGAAGTCTCTATGAGAGGAATGCCATTCTAGCCGTCCTGGAGGTATCTGTCTCTGATCCAGGAGGACTTCCTGGGTTGGAGGGGCCTCGCTAAGCACCGGAAGACTGTCTCTATGACAGGAATGGCACTCTAGCTGCCTGGGAGGTTATGCCTCTATGATGCGGGAGGAAAGCTCTCTTTGGAGCGGGGTCTCTATCTCCCCGAACACGGCCTGTATGACCGGGACGCCCGCCTAGCCGTCCTGGAGGTATGTCTCCAGGACATGGGAGGCCTTCCAGGACTGGAGGGGACTCTATAGCTGCTGGAACACCGTCTCGATGGCCGGAATGCCACTGTGGCCATCCTGGATGTATATCTCCATGATGCGGGAGGACTTCGGGGATAGCGGGCGACTCCCTAACCGTGGGAAAACGGCCTCTATGACGGGAATGCCCCTCTAGCCCTGCCAGAGGTATGCCTCCAGGATCCGGGAGGACGTCTGGGATCACATGTGACTCTCTAGCGGTGCGAAAGCTGCCTCTATGGTCCAGAACGCCACTCTAAGCCGTCCTGGATGTATGTCTCCATGATCGAGGTGGATTTCTGGGATGGGACGTGACCAGCTAGTTGCCGGACAACCCGCTCTATGACCAGAATGCCACTCAAGCCATTCAGCAGGTATGTCTCCGTGATGCAGGAGGATTTCTGGGATCGGAGACGACTCTCTAGCCATGGCAATACCCTCCCTGTATGCCGGAATGGCACTCTAGCCCTCCTGGATGGATGTCTTTGTGATGCGGGAGGACCTGCGTGTTTGGAACGGAGTCTCTAGGTGCTTTGACACCATCTCTACCGCTGGAATGCCACGCTGGCTGTCTGGGAGGTCTGTGTGTATGATCTGCTTGGACTTCTGGGATGGGAGGGGACTCTCTGGCTGTGGGAACACTGTTTTCAACAATAGGAAGGCCTGTCTGGCCATCCCAGACGTATGTTTCTCTGATCTGGGAGGATTTCCGGGATCGCAGTGGAGTCTCCATCTGCCGCAACAGCATCTCTCTGATGAGAATGCCAGTCTATCCATGCCGGAGGCATATCTCCGTGATCGGGAGGCCGTCTGAGAGCAGAGCGGAGTCTCCAGGCGCTGCAACACCATCTCTATGACTGGAATGCCACTCTAGCCCTGTGCGAGGTATGCCTCTCTAATCCCAGAGGACTTGCGGGAGCGGAAGGGACTCTGTAGGTGCCAGAACACCATTTCCACGAGCGGAATGCCACCCGAGCCGTCCCGGATGCAGCTTCTCTATGATGCGGGAGACACTCCAGCCTTCCATCCCTTTTCAGGCTCCGCTTATTTCTGTCCTTAGTTGCCCTCCAGTCTCTCACTGATTTTCAGCCTCCACGTTTCTCTAGCCTCTCCTTCCCCTCTGGCCTCGCACATCTTTCTGGCCTACGACACGCCATCAACCTCCACTTCTTTCTGGCCTCTAGCTGCCCTCCGGCCTCCCACCCCTTTTCGGCCTCCACTTTTTCCTGGCCTCTACCTCCCCTCCAGCCTCCCACCCCTTTGTGGCCTCCCACCCCTTTTCGGCCTCCACTTTTTCCTGGCCTCTACCTCCCCTCCGGCCTCCCACCCCTTTTCGGCCTCCACTTTTTCCTGGCCTCTACCTCCCCTCCAGCCTCCCACCCCTTTGGGGCCTCCCACCCCTTTGCGGCCTCTTTTGACTCTGTAGTCACCGCAACAACAGTCTCTTTGTCCAGGACACACCTCTAGCCATCCCAGGATTTGTCTCCATGATCAAGGAGGACGTCTGGGATAGGACGGGACTCTCTCACTGATGGAACACCGTTTCTACGATTGGGTTGCCACTCTAGCCATTCCCCAGGTACATCCCCGTGATCCGGCAGAACTTTGGGAATGGAGGTGACTCTCTAACCGCGGGAGTACCATGTCTATGAGCGGAACGCCACTCTAGCTGTCCCAGAAATATGTCTCAAAGATCCGGGAGGAGCTCTGGGATCAGAGGGGACTCTGTAGCCAAGGGAAAACAGTCTCTCTGACCGTAACGCCACTCTGGCTGTGCCGGAGGTATGTGTCTATGATGCCTGATGACTTCTGGGATCCGAGGGGATTCTCTACCCACCAGAACAGCGTCTCTGTGACCTGACCGCCACTCTCGATGTTTTGCAGGCGTGCCTCCACGATGTGGCAGGAATCCTGGCATTGTAGGTGACTCTCTGGCTCCCCGAAGGAAGTCTCTATGAGAGGAATGCCATTCTAGCCGTCCTGGAGGTATCTGTCTCTGATCCAGGAGGACTTCCTGGGTTGGAGGGGCCTCGCTAAGCACCGGAAGACTGTCTCTATGACAGGAATGGCACTCTAGCTGCCTGGGAGGTTATGCCTCTATGATGTGGGAGGAAAGCTCTCTTTGGAGCGGGGTCTCTATCTCCCCGAACACGGCCTGTATGACCGGGACGCCCGCCTAGCCGTCCTGGAGGTATGTCTCCAGGACATGGGAGGCCTTCCAGGACTGGAGGGGACTCTAGAGCTGCTGGAACACCGTCTCGATGGCCGGAATGCCACTGTGGCCATCCTGGATGTATATCTCCATGATGCGGGAGGACTTCGGGGATAGCGGGCGACTCCCTAACCGTGGGAAAACGGCCTCTATGACGGGAATGCCCCTCTAGCCCTGCCAGAGGTATGCCTCCAGGATCCGGGAGGACGTCTGGGATCACATGTGACTCTCTAGCGGTGCGAAAGCTGCCTCTATGGTCCAGAACGCCACTCTAAGCCGTCCTGGATGTATGTCTCCATGATCGAGGTGGATTTCTGGGATGGGACGTGACCAGCTAGTTGCCGGACAACCCGCTCTATGACCAGAATGCCACTCAAGCCATTCAGCAGGTATGTCTCCGTGATGCAGGAGGATTTCTGGGATCGGAGACGACTCTCTAGCCATGGCAGTACCCTCCCTGTATGCCGGAATGGCACTCTAGCCCTCCTGGATGGATGTCTTTGTGATGCGGGAGGACCTGCATGTTTGGAACGGAGTCTCTAGGTGCTTTGACACCATCTCTACCGCTGGAATGCCACGCTGGCTGTCTGGGAGGTCTGTGTGTATGATCTGCTTGGACTTCTGGGATGGGAGGGGACTCTCTGGCTGTGGGAACACTGTTTTCAACAATAGGAAGGCCTGTCTGGCCATCCCCGACGTATGTTTCTCTGATCTGGGAGGATTTCCGGGATCGCAGTGGAGTCTCCATCTGCCGCAACAGCATCTCTCTGATGAGAATGCCAGTCTATCCATGCCGGAGGTATATCTCCGTGATCGGGAGGCCGTCTGAGAGCAGAGCGGAGTCTCCAGGCGCTGCAACACCATCTCTATGACTGGAATGCCACTCTAGCCCTGTGCGAGGTATGCCTCTCTAATCCCAGAGGACTTGCGGGAGCGGAAGGGACTCTGTAGGTGCCAGAACACCATTTCCACGAGCGGAATGCCACCCGAGCCGTCCCGGATGCAGCTTCTCTATGATGCGGGAGACACTCCAGCCTTCCATCCCTTTTCAGGCTCCGCTTATTTCTGTCCTTAGTTGCCCTCCAGTCTCTCACTGATTTTCAGCCTCCACGTTTCTCTAGCCTCTCCTTCCCCTCTGGCCTCGCACATCTTTCTGGCCTACGACACGCCATCAACCTCCACTTCTTTCTGGCCTCTAGCTGCCCTCCGGCCTCCCACCCCTTTTCGGCCTCCACTTTTTCCTGGCCTCTACCTCCCCTCCGGCCTCCCACCCCTTTGTGGCCTCCCACCCCTTTTCGGCCTCCACTTTTTCCTGGCCTCTACCACCCCTTTGCGGCCTCCCACCCCTTTTCGGCCTCCACTTTTTCCTGGCCTCTACCTCCCCTCCAGCCTCCCACCCCTTTGCGGCCTCCCACCCCTTTGCGGCCTCTTTTGACTCTGTAGTCACCGCAACAACAGTCTCTTTGTCTATGACACACCTATAGCCATCCCAGGATTTGTCTCCATGATCAAGGAGGATGTCTGGGATAGGACGGGACTCTCTCACTGATGGAACACCGTTTCTACGATTGGGTTGCCACTCTAGCCATTCCCCAGGTACATCCCCGTGATCCGGCAGAACTTTGGGAATGGAGGTGACTCTCTAACCGCGGGAGTACCATGTCTATGAGCGGAACGCCACTCTAGCTGTCCCAGAAATATGTCTCAAAGATCCGGGAGGAGCTCTGGGATCAGAGGGGACTCTGTAGCCAAGGGAAAACAGTCTCTCTGACCGTAACGCCACTCTGGCTGTGCCGGAGGTATGTGTCTATGATGCCTGATGACTTCTGGGATCCGAGGGGATTCTCTACCCACCAGAACAGCGTCTCTGTGACCTGACCGCCACTCTCGATGTTTTGCAGGCGTGCCTCCACGATGTGGCAGGAATCCTGGCATTGTAGGTGACTCTCTGGCTCCCCGAAGGAAGTCTCTATGAGAGGAATGCCATTCTAGCCGTCCTGGAGGTATCTGTCTCTGATCCAGGAGGACTTCCTGGGTTGGAGGGGCCTCGCTAAGCACCGGAAGACTGTCTCTATGACAGGAATGGCACTCTAGCTGCCTGGGAGGTTATGCCTCTATGATGCGGGAGGAAAGCTCTCTTTGGAGCGGGGTCTCTATCTCCCCGAACACGGCCTGTATGACCGGGACGCCCGCCTAGCCGTCCTGGAGGTATGTCTCCAGGACATGGGAGGCCTTCCAGGACTGGAGGGGACTCTAGAGCTGCTGGAACACCGTCTCGATGGCCGGAATGCCACTGTGGCCATCCTGGATGTATATCTCCATGATGCGGGAGGACTTCGGGGATAGCGGGCGACTAACTAACCGTGGGAAAACGGCCTCTATGACGGGAATGCCCCTCTAGCCCTGCCAGAGGTATGCCTCCAGGATCCGGGAGGACGTCTGGGATCACATGTGACTCTCTAGCGGTGCGAAAGCTGCCTCTATGGTCCAGAACGCCACTCTAGCCGTCCTGGATGTATGTCTCCATGATCGAGGTGGATTTCTGGGATGGGACGTGACCAGCTACTTGCCGGACAACCCGCTCTATGACCACAATGCCACTCAAGCCATTCAGCAGGTATGTCTCCGTGATGCAGGAGGATTTCTGGGATCGGAGACGACTCTCTAGCCATGGCAATACCCTCCCTGTATGCCGGAATGGCACTCTAGCCCTCCTGGATGGATGTCTTTGTGATGCGGGAGGACCTGCATGTTTGGAACGGAGTCTCTAGGTGCTTTGACACCATCTCTACCGCTGGAATGCCACGCTGGCTGTCTGGGAGGTCTGTGTGTATGATCTGCTTGGACTTCTGGGATGGGAGGGGACTCTCTGGCTGTGGGAACACTGTTTTCAACAATAGGAAGGCCTGTCTGGCCATCCCCGACGTATGTTTCTCTGATCTGGGAGGATTTCCGGGATCGCAGTGGAGTCTCCATCTGCCGCAACAGCATCTCTCTGATGAGAATGCCAGTCTATCCATGCCGGAGGTATATCTCCGTGATCGGGAGGCCGTCTGAGAGCAGAGCGGAGTCTCCAGGCGCTGCAACACCATCTCTATGACTGGAATGCCACTCTAGCCCTGTGCGAGGTATGCCTCTCTAATCCCAGAGGACTTGCGGGAGCGGAAGGGACTCTGTAGGTGCCAGAACACCATTTCCACGAGCGGAATGCCACCCGAGCCGTCCCGGATGCAGCTTCTCTATGATGCGGGAGACACTCCAGCCTTCCATCCCTTTTCAGGCTCCGCTTATTTCTGTCCTTAGTTGCCCTCCAGTCTCTCACTGATTTTCAGCCCCCACGTTTCTCTAGCCTCTCCTTCCCCTCTGGCCTCGCACATCTTTCTGGCCTACGACACGCCATCAACCTCCACTTCTTTCTGGCCTCTAGCTGGCCTCCCACCCCTTTTCGGCCTCCACTTTTTCCTGGCCTCTACCTCCCCTCCAGCCTCCCACCCCTTTGCGGCCTCCCACCCCTTTTTGGCCTCCACTTTTTCCTGGCCTCTACCTCCCCTCCAGCCTCCCACCCCTTTGCGGCCTCCCACCCCTTTGCGGCCTCTTTTGACTCTGTAGTCACCACAACAACAGTCTCTTTGTCCAGGACACACCTCTAGCCATCCCAGGATTTGTCTCCATGATCAAGGAGGATGTCTGGGATAGGACGGGACTCTCTCACTGATGGAACACCGTTTCTACGATTGGGTTGCCACTCTAGCCATTCCCCAGGTACATCCCCGTGATCCGGCAGAACTTTGGGAATGGAGGTGACTCTCTAACCGCGGGAGTACCATGTCTATGAGCGGAACGCCACTCTAGCTGTCCCAGAAATATGTCTCAAAGATCCGGGAGGAGCTCTGGGATCAGAGGGGACTCTGTAGCCAAGGGAAAACAGTCTCTCTGACCGTAACGCCACTCTGGCTGTGCCGGAGGTATGTGTCTATGATGCCTGATGACTTCTGGGATCCGAGGGGATTCTCTACCCACCAGAACAGCGTCTCTGTGACCTGACCGCCACTCTCGATGTTTTGCAGGCGTGCCTCCACGATGTGGCAGGAATCCTGGCATTGTAGGTGACTCTCTGGCTCCCCGAAGGAAGTCTCTATGAGAGGAATGCCATTCTAGCCGTCCTGGAGGTATCTGTCTCTGATCCAGGAGGACTTCCTGGGTTGGAGGGGCCTCGCTAAGCACCGGAAGACTGTCTCTATGACAGGAATGGCACTCTAGCTGCCTGGGAGGTTATGCCTCTATGATGCGGGAGGAAAGCTCTCTTTGGAGCGGGGTCTCTATCTCCCCGAACACGGCCTGTATGACCGGGACGCCCGCCTAGCCGTCCTGGAGGTATGTCTCCAGGACATGGGAGGCCTTCCAGGACTGGAGGGGACTCTAGAGCTGCTGGAACACCGTCTTGATGGCCGGAATGCCACTGTGGCCATCCTGGATGTATATCTCCATGATGCGGGAGGACTTCGGGGATAGCGGGCGACTAACTAACCGTGGGAAAACGGCCTCTATGACGGGAATGCCCCTCTAGCCCTGCCAGAGGTATGCCTCCAGGATCCGGGAGGACGTCTGGGATCACATGTGACTCTCTAGCGGTGCGAAAGCTGCCTCTATGGTCCAGAACGCCACTCTAGCCGTCCTGGATGTATGTCTCCATGATCGAGGTGGATTTCTGGGATGGGACGTGACCAGCTAGTTGCCGGACAACCCGCTCTATGACCAGAATGCCACTCAAGCCATTCAGCAGGTATGTCTCCGTGATGCAGGAGGATTTCTGGGATCGGAGACGACTCTCTAGCCATGGCAATACCCTCCCTGTATGCCGGAATGGCACTCTAGCCCTCCTGGATGGATGTCTTTGTGATGCGGGAGGACCTGCATGTTTGGAACGGAGTCTCTAGGTGCTTTGACACCATCTCTACCGCTGGAATGCCACGCTGGCTGTCTGGGAGGTCTGTGTGTATGATCTGCTTGGACTTCTGGGATGGGAGGGGACTCTCTGGCTGTGGGAACACTGTTTTCAACAATAGGAAGGCCTGTCTGGCCATCCCAGACGTATGTTTCTCTGATCTGGGAGGATTTCCGGGATCGCAGTGGAGTCTCCATCTGCCGCAACAGCATCTCTCTGATGAGAATGCCAGTCTATCCATGCCGGAGGTATATCTCCGTGATCGGGAGGCCGTCTGAGAGCAGAGCGGAGTCTCCAGGTGCTGCAACACCATCTCTATGACTGGAATGCCACTCTAGCCCTGTGCGAGGTATGCCTCTCTAATCCCAGAGGACTTGCGGGAGCGGAAGGGACTCTGTAGGTGCCAGAACACCATTTCCACGAGCGGAATGCCACCCGAGCCGTCCCGGATGCAGCTTCTCTATGATGCGGGAGACACTCCAGCCTTCCATCCCTTTTCAGGCTCCGCTTATTTCTGTCCTTAGTTGCCCTCCAGTCTCTCACTGATTTTCAGCCCCCACGTTTCTCTAGCCTCTCCTTCCCCTCTGGCCTCGCACATCTTTCTGGCCTACGACACGCCATCAACCTCCACTTCTTTCTGGCCTCTAGCTGCCCTCTGGCCTCCCACCCCTTTTCGGCCTCCACTTTTTCCTGGCCTCTACCTCCCCTCCAGCCTCCCACCCCTTTGTGGCCTCCCACCCCTTTTCGGCCTCCACTTTTTCCTGGCCTCTACCACCCCTTTGCGGCCTCCCACCCCTTTTCGGCCTCCACTTTTTCCTGGCCTCTACCTCCCCTCCAGCCTCCCACCCCTTTGCGGCCTCCCACCCCTTTGCGGCCTCTTTTGACTCTGTAGTCACCGCAACAACAGTCTCTTTGTCCAGGACACACCTCTAGCCATCCCAGGATTTGTCTCCATGATCAAGGAGGATGTCTGGGATAGGACGGGACTCTCTCACTGATGGAACACCGTTTCTACGATTGGGTTGCCACTCTAGCCATTCCCCAGGTACATCCCCGTGATCCGGCAGAACTTTGGGAATGGAGGTGACTCTCTAACCGCGGGAGTACCATGTCTATGAGCGGAACGCCACTCTAGCTGTCCCAGAAATATGTCTCAAAGATCCGGGAGGAGCTCTGGGATCAGAGGGGACTCTGTAGCCAAGGGAAAACAGTCTCTCTGACCGTAACGCCACTCTGGCTGTGCCGGAGGTATGTGTCTATGATGCCTGATGACTTCTGGGATCCGAGGGGATTCTCTACCCACCAGAACAGCGTCTCTGTGACCTGACCGCCACTCTCGATGTTTTGCAGGCGTGCCTCCACGATGTGGCAGGAATCCTGGCATTGTAGGTGACTCTCTGGCTCCCCGAAGGAAGTCTCTATGAGAGGAATGCCATTCTAGCCGTCCTGGAGGTATCTGTCTCTGATCCAGGAGGACTTCCTGGGTTGGAGGGGCCTCGCTAAGCACCGGAAGACTGTCTCTATGACAGGAATGGCACTCTAGCTGCCTGGGAGGTTATGCCTCTATGATGCGGGAGGAAAGCTCTCTTTGGAGCGGGGTCTCTATCTCCCCGAACACGGCCTGTATGACCGGGACGCCCGCCTAGCCGTCCTGGAGGTATGTCTCCAGGACATGGGAGGCCTTCCAGGACTGGAGGGGACTCTATAGCTGCTGGAACACCGTCTCGATGGCCGGAATGCCACTGTGGCCATCCTGGATGTATATCTCCATGATGCGGGAGGACTTCGGGGATAGCGGGCGACTAACTAACCGTGGGAAAACGGCCTCTATGACGGGAATGCCCCTCTAGCCCTGCCAGAGGTATGCCTCCAGGATCCGGGAGGACGTCTGGGATCACATGTGACTCTCTAGCGGTGCGAAAGCTGCCTCTATGGTCCAGAACGCCACTCTAGCCGTCCTGGATGTATGTCTCCATGATCGAGGTGGATTTCTGGGATGGGACGTGACCAGCTAGTTGCCGGACAACCCGCTCTATGACCAGAATGCCACTCAAGCCATTCAGCAGGTATGTCTCCGTGATGCAGGAGGATTTCTGGGATCGGAGACGACTCTCTAGCCATGGCAATACCCTCCCTGTATGCCGGAATGGCACTCTAGCCCTCCTGGATGGATGTCTTTGTGATGCGGGAGGACCTGCATGTTTGGAACGGAGTCTCTAGGTGCTTTGACACCATCTCTACCGCTGGAATGCCACGCTGGCTGTCTGGGAGGTCTGTGTGTATGATCTGCTTGGACTTCTGGGATGGGAGGGGACTCTCTGGCTGTGGGAACACTGTTTTCAACAATAGGAAGGCCTGTCTGGCCATCCCCGACGTATGTTTCTCTGATCTGGGAGGATTTCCGGGATCGCAGTGGAGTCTCCATCTGCCGCAACAGCATCTCTCTGATGAGAATGCCAGTCTATCCATGCCGGAGGTATATCTCCGTGATCGGGAGGCCGTCTGAGAGCAGAGCGGAGTCTCCAGGCGCTGCAACACCATCTCTATGACTGGAATGCCACTCTAGCCCTGTGCGAGGTATGCCTCTCTAATCCCAGAGGACTTGCGGGAGCGGAAGGGACTCTGTAGGTGCCAGAACACCATTTCCACGAGCGGAATGCCACCCGAGCCGTCCCGGATGCAGCTTCTCTATGATGCGGGAGACACTCCAGCCTTCCATCCCTTTTCAGGCTCCGCTTATTTCTGTCCTTAGTTGCCCTCCAGTCTCTCATTGATTTTCAGCCCCCACGTTTCTCTAGCCTCTCCTTCCCCTCTGGCCTCGCACATCTTTCTGGCCTACGACATGCCATCAACCTCCACTTCTTTCTGGCCTCTAGCTGCCCTCCGGCCTCCCACCCCTTTTCGGCCTCCACTTTTTCCTGGCCTCCACCTCCCCTCCAGCCTCCCACCCCTTTGCGGCCTCCCACCCCTTTTCGGCCTCCACTTTTTCCTGGCCTCTACCACCCCTTTGCGGCCTCCCACCCCTTTTCGGCCTCCACTTTTTCCTGGCCTCTACCTCCCCTCCAGCCTCCCACCCCTTTGCGGCCTCCCACCCCTTTGCGGCCTCTTTTGACTCTGTAGTCACCGCAACAACAGTCTCTTTGTCCAGGACACACCTCTAGCCATCCCAGGATTTGTCTCCATGATCAAGGAGGATGTCTGGGATAGGACGGGACTCTCTCACTGATGGAACACCGTTTCTACGATTGGGTTGCCACTCTAGCCATTCCCCAGGTACATCCCCGTGATCCGGCAGAACTTTGGGAATGGAGGTGACTCTCTAACCGCGGGAGTACCATGTCTATGAGCGGAACGCCACTCTAGCTGTCCCAGAAATATGTCTCAAAGATCCGGGAGGAGCTCTGGGATCAGAGGGGACTCTGTAGCCAAGGGAAAACAGTCTCTCTGACCGTAACGCCACTCTGGCTGTGCCGGAGGTATGTGTCTATGATGCCTGATGACTTCTGGGATCCGAGGGGATTCTCTACCCACCAGAACAGCGTCTCTGTGACCTGACCGCCACTCTCGATGTTTTGCAGGCGTGCCTCCACGATGTGGCAGGAATCCTGGCATTGTAGGTGACTCTCTGGCTCCCCGAAGGAAGTCTCTATGAGAGGAATGCCATTCTAGCCGTCCTGGAGGTATCTGTCTCTGATCCAGGAGGACTTCCTGGGTTGGAGGGGCCTCGCTAAGCACCGGAAGACTGTCTCTATGACAGGAATGGCACTCTAGCTGCCTGGGAGGTTATGCCTCTATGATGCGGGAGGAAAGCTCTCTTTGGAGCGGGGTCTCTATCTCCCCGAACACGGCCTGTATGACCGGGACGCCCGCCTAGCCGTCCTGGAGGTATGTCTCCAGGACATGGGAGGCCTTCCAGGACTGGAGGGGACTCTAGAGCTGCTGGAACACCGTCTCGATGGCCGGAATGCCACTGTGGCCATCCTGGATGTATATCTCCATGATGCGGGAGGACTTCGGGGATAGCGGGCGACTAACTAACCGTGGGAAAACGGCCTCTATGACGGGAATGCCCCTCTAGCCCTGCCAGAGGTATGCCTCCAGGATCCGGGAGGACGTCTGGGATCACATGTGACTCTCTAGCGGTGCGAAAGCTGCCTCTATGGTCCAGAACGCCACTCTAGCCGTCCTGGATGTATGTCTCCATGATCGAGGTGGATTTCTGGGATGGGACGTGACCAGCTAGTTGCCGGACAACCCGCTCTATGACCAGAATGCCACTCAAGCCATTCAGCAGGTATGTCTCCGTGATGCAGGAGGATTTCTGGGATCGGAGACGACTCTCTAGCCATGGCAATACCCTCCCTGTATGCCGGAATGGCACTCTAGCCCTCCTGGATGGATGTCTTTGTGATGCGGGAGGACCTGCATGTTTGGAACGGAGTCTCTAGGTGCTTTGACACCATCTCTACCGCTGGAATGCCACGCTGGCTGTCTGGGAGGTCTGTGTGTATGATCTGCTTGGACTTCTGGGATGGGAGGGGACTCTCTGGCTGTGGGAACACTGTTTTCAACAATAGGAAGGCCTGTCTGGCCATCCCAGACGTATGTTTCTCTGATCTGGGAGGATTTCCGGGATCGCAGTGGAGTCTCCATCTGCCGCAACAGCATCTCTCTGATGAGAATGCCAGTCTATCCATGCCGGAGGTATATCTCCGTGATCGGGAGGCCGTCTGAGAGCAGAGCGGAGTCTCCAGGCGCTGCAACACCATCTCTATGACTGGAATGCCACTCTAGCCCTGTGCGAGGTATGCCTCTCTAATCCCAGAGGACTTGCGGGAGCGGAAGGGACTCTGTAGGTGCCAGAACACCATTTCCACGAGCGGAATGCCACCCGAGCCGTCCCGGATGCAGCTTCTCTATGATGCGGGAGACACTCCAGCCTTCCATCCCTTTTCAGGCTCCGCTTATTTCTGTCCTTAGTTGCCCTCCAGTCTCTCACTGATTTTCAGCCCCCACGTTTCTCTAGCCTCTCCTTCCCCTCTGGCCTCGCACATCTTTCTGGCCTACGACACGCCATCAACCTCCACTTCTTTCTGGCCTCTAGCTGGCCTCCCACCCCTTTTCGGCCTCCACTTTTTCCTGGCCTCTACCTCCCCTCCAGCCTCCCACCCCTTTGCGGCCTCCCACCCCTTTTTGGCCTCCACTTTTTCCTGGCCTCTACCTCCCCTCCAGCCTCCCACCCCTTTGCGGCCTCCCACCCCTTTGCGGCCTCTTTTGACTCTGTAGTCACCACAACAACAGTCTCTTTGTCCAGGACACACCTCTAGCCATCCCAGGATTTGTCTCCATGATCAAGGAGGATGTCTGGGATAGGACGGGACTCTCTCACTGATGGAACACCGTTTCTACGATTGGGTTGCCACTCTAGCCATTCCCCAGGTACATCCCCGTGATCCGGCAGAACTTTGGGAATGGAGGTGACTCTCTAACCGCGGGAGTACCATGTCTATGAGCGGAACGCCACTCTAGCTGTCCCAGAAATATGTCTCAAAGATCCGGGAGGAGCTCTGGGATCAGAGGGGACTCTGTAGCCAAGGGAAAACAGTCTCTCTGACCGTAACGCCACTCTGGCTGTGCCGGAGGTATGTGTCTATGATGCCTGATGACTTCTGGGATCCGAGGGGATTCTCTACCCACCAGAACAGCGTCTCTGTGACCTGACCGCCACTCTCGATGTTTTGCAGGCGTGCCTCCACGATGTGGCAGGAATCCTGGCATTGTAGGTGACTCTCTGGCTCCCCGAAGGAAGTCTCTATGAGAGGAATGCCATTCTAGCCGTCCTGGAGGTATCTGTCTCTGATCCAGGAGGACTTCCTGGGTTGGAGGGGCCTCGCTAAGCACCGGAAGACTGTCTCTATGACAGGAATGGCACTCTAGCTGCCTGGGAGGTTATGCCTCTATGATGCGGGAGGAAAGCTCTCTTTGGAGCGGGGTCTCTATCTCCCCGAACACGGCCTGTATGACCGGGACGCCCGCCTAGCCGTCCTGGAGGTATGTCTCCAGGACATGGGAGGCCTTCCAGGACTGGAGGGGACTCTAGAGCTGCTGGAACACCGTCTTGATGGCCGGAATGCCACTGTGGCCATCCTGGATGTATATCTCCATGATGCGGGAGGACTTCGGGGATAGCGGGCGACTAACTAACCGTGGGAAAACGGCCTCTATGACGGGAATGCCCCTCTAGCCCTGCCAGAGGTATGCCTCCAGGATCCGGGAGGACGTCTGGGATCACATGTGACTCTCTAGCGGTGCGAAAGCTGCCTCTATGGTCCAGAACGCCACTCTAGCCGTCCTGGATGTATGTCTCCATGATCGAGGTGGATTTCTGGGATGGGACGTGACCAGCTAGTTGCCGGACAACCCGCTCTATGACCAGAATGCCACTCAAGCCATTCAGCAGGTATGTCTCCGTGATGCAGGAGGATTTCTGGGATCGGAGACGACTCTCTAGCCATGGCAATACCCTCCCTGTATGCCGGAATGGCACTCTAGCCCTCCTGGATGGATGTCTTTGTGATGCGGGAGGACCTGCATGTTTGGAACGGAGTCTCTAGGTGCTTTGACACCATCTCTACCGCTGGAATGCCACGCTGGCTGTCTGGGAGGTCTGTGTGTATGATCTGCTTGGACTTCTGGGATGGGAGGGGACTCTCTGGCTGTGGGAACACTGTTTTCAACAATAGGAAGGCCTGTCTGGCCATCCCAGACGTATGTTTCTCTGATCTGGGAGGATTTCCGGGATCGCAGTGGAGTCTCCATCTGCCGCAACAGCATCTCTCTGATGAGAATGCCAGTCTATCCATGCCGGAGGTATATCTCCATGATCGGGAGGCCGTCTGAGAGCAGAGCGGAGTCTCCAGGTGCTGCAACACCATCTCTATGACTGGAATGCCACTCTAGCCCTGTGCGAGGTATGCCTCTCTAATCCCAGAGGACTTGCGGGAGCGGAAGGGACTCTGTAGGTGCCAGAACACCATTTCCACGAGCGGAATGCCACCCGAGCCGTCCCGGATGCAGCTTCTCTATGATGCGGGAGACACTCCAGCCTTCCATCCCTTTTCAGGCTCCGCTTATTTCTGTCCTTAGTTGCCCTCCAGTCTCTCACTGATTTTCAGCCCCCACGTTTCTCTAGCCTCTCCTTCCCCTCTGGCCTCGCACATCTTTCTGGCCTACGACACGCCATCAACCTCCACTTCTTTCTGGCCTCTAGCTGGCCTCCCACCCCTTTTCGGCCTCCACTTTTTCCTGGCCTCTACCTCCCCTCCAGCCTCCCACCCCTTTGTGGCCTCCCACCCCTTTTCGGCCTCCACTTTTTCCTGGCCTCTACCACCCCTTTGCGGCCTCCCACCCCTTTTCGGCCTCCACTTTTTCCTGGCCTCTACCTCCCCTCCAGCCTCCCACCCCTTTGCGGCCTCCCACCCCTTTGCGGCCTCTTTTGACTCTGTAGTCACCGCAACAACAGTCTCTTTGTCCAGGACACACCTCTAGCCATCCCAGGATTTGTCTCCATGATCAAGGAGGATGTCTGGGATAGGACGGGACTCTCTCACTGATGGAACACCGTTTCTACGATTGGGTTGCCACTCTAGCCATTCCCCAGGTACATCCCCGTGATCCGGCAGAACTTTGGGAATGGAGGTGACTCTCTAACCGCGGGAGTACCATGTCTATGAGCGGAACGCCACTCTAGCTGTCCCAGAAATATGTCTCAAAGATCCGGGAGGAGCTCTGGGATCAGAGGGGACTCTGTAGCCAAGGGAAAACAGTCTCTCTGACCGTAACGCCACTCTGGCTGTGCCGGAGGTATGTGTCTATGATGCCTGATGACTTCTGGGATCCGAGGGGATTCTCTACCCACCAGAACAGCGTCTCTGTGACCTGACCGCCACTCTCGATGTTTTGCAGGCGTGCCTCCACGATGTGGCAGGAATCCTGGCATTGTAGGTGACTCTCTGGCTCCCCGAAGGAAGTCTCTATGAGAGGAATGCCATTCTAGCCGTCCTGGAGGTATCTGTCTCTGATCCAGGAGGACTTCCTGGGTTGGAGGGGCCTCGCTAAGCACCGGAAGACTGTCTCTATGACAGGAATGGCACTCTAGCTGCCTGGGAGGTTATGCCTCTATGATGCGGGAGGAAAGCTCTCTTTGGAGCGGGGTCTCTATCTCCCCGAACACGGCCTGTATGACCGGGACGCCCGCCTAGCCGTCCTGGAGGTATGTCTCCAGGACATGGGAGGCCTTCCAGGACTGGAGGGGACTCTAGAGCTGCTGGAACACCGTCTCGATGGCCGGAATGCCACTGTGGCCATCCTGGATGTATATCTCCATGATGCGGGAGGACTTCGGGGATAGCGGGCGACTAACTAACCGTGGGAAAACGGCCTCTATGACGGGAATGCCCCTCTAGCCCTGCCAGAGGTATGCCTCCAGGATCCGGGAGGACGTCTGGGATCACATGTGACTCTCTAGCGGTGCGAAAGCTGCCTCTATGGTCCAGAACGCCACTCTAGCCGTCCTGCATGTATGTCTCCATGATCGAGGTGGATTTCTGGGATGGGACGTGACCAGCTAGTTGCCGGACAACCCGCTCTATGACCAGAATGCCACTCAAGCCATTCAGCAGGTATGTCTCCGTGATGCAGGAGGATTTCTGGGATCGGAGACGACTCTCTAGCCATGGCAATACCCTCCCTGTATGCCGGAATGGCACTCTAGCCCTCCTGGATGGATGTCTTTGTGATGCGGGAGGACCTGCATGTTTGGAACGGAGTCTCTAGGTGCTTTGACACCATCTCTACCGCTGGAATGCCACGCTGGCTGTCTGGGAGGTCTGTGTGTATGATCTGCTTGGACTTCTGGGATGGGAGGGGACTCTCTGGCTGTGGGAACACTGTTTTCAACAATAGGAAGGCCTGTCTGGCCATCCCAGACGTATGTTTCTCTGATCTGGGAGGATTTCCGGGATCGCAGTGGAGTCTCCATCTGCCGCAACAGCATCTCTCTGATGAGAATGCCAGTCTATCCATGCCGGAGGCATATCTCCGTGATCGGGAGGCCGTCTGAGAGCAGAGCGGAGTCTCCAGGCGCTGCAACACCATCTCTATGACTGGAATGCCACTCTAGCCCTGTGCGAGGTATGCCTCTCTAATCCCAGAGGACTTGCGGGAGCGGAAGGGACTCTGTAGGTGCCAGAACACCATTTCCACGAGCGGAATGCCACCCGAGCCGTCCCGGATGCAGGTTCTCTATGATGCGGGAGACACTCCAGCCTTCCATCCCTTTTCAGGCTCCGCTTATTTCTGTCCTTAGTTGCCCTCCAGTCTCTCACTGATTTTCAGCCTCCACTTTTCTCTAGCCTCTCCTTCCCCTCTGGCCTCGAACATCTTTCTGGCCTACGACACGCCATCAACCTCCACTTCTTTCTGGCCTCTAGCTGCCCTCCGGCCTCCCACCCCTTTTCGGCCTCCACTTTTTCCTGGCCTCTACCTCCCCTCCAGCCTCCCACCCCTTTGCGGCCTCCCACCCCTTTGCGGCCTCCCACCCCTTTGCGGCCTCCCACCCCTTTGTGGCCTCCCACCCCTTTGTGGCCTCCCACCCCTTTGTGGCCTCCCACCCCTTTGTGGCCTCCCACCACTTTGTGGCCTCCCACCCCTTTTCGGCCTCCACTTTTTCCTGGCCTCTACCTCCCCTCCGGCCTCCCACCCCTTTGCGGCCTCCCACCCCTTTGCGGCCTCCCACCCCTTTGCGGCTTCCCACCCCTTTGCGGCCTCCCACCCCTTTGCGGCCTCCACTTTTTCCTGGCCTCTACCACCCCTTTGCGGCCTCCCACCCCTTTTCGGCCTCCACTTTTTCCTGGCCTCTACCTCCCCTCCGGCCTCCCACCACTTTGCGGCCTCCCACCCCTTTGCGGCCTCCACTTTTTCCTGGCCTCTACCTCCCCTCCAGCCTCCCACACCTTTGCGGCCTCCCACCCCTTTTCGGCCTCCACTTTTTCCTGGCCTCTACCTCCCCTCCAGCCTCCCACCCCTTTGCGGCCTCCCACCCCTTTTCGGCCTCCACTTTTTCCTGGCCTCTACCTCCCCTCCAGCCTCCCACCCCTTTGCGGCCTCCCACCCCTTTGCGGCCTCTTTTGACTCTGTAGTCACCGCAACAACAGTCTCTTTGTCCAGGACACACCTCTAGCCATCCCAGGATTTGTCTCCATGATCAAGGAGGACGTCTGGGATAGGACGGGACTCTCTCACTGATGGAACACCGTTTCTACGATTGGGTTGCCACTCTAGCCATTCCCCAGGTACATCCCCGTGATCCGGCAGAACTTTGGGAATGGAGGTGACTCTCTAACCGCGGGAGTACCATGTCTGTGAGCGGAACGCCACTCTAGCTGTCCCAGAAATATGTCTCAAAGATCCGAGAGGAGCTCTGGGATCAGAGGGGACTCTCTAGCCAAGGGAAAACAGTCTCTCTGACCGTAACGCCACTCTGGCTGTGCCGGAGGTATGTGTCTATGATGCCTGATGACTTCTGGGATCCGAGGGGATTCTCTACCCACCAGAACAGCGTCTCTGTGACCTGACTGCCACTCTCGATGTTTTGCAGGCGTGCCTCCACGATGTGGCAGGAATCCTGGCATCGTAGGTGACTCTCTGGCTCCCCGAAGGAAGTCGCTATGAGAGGAATGGCATTCTAGCCGTCCTGGAGGTATCTGTCTCTGATCCGGGAGGACTTCCTGGGTTGGAGGGGCCTCGCTAAGCACCGGAAGACTGTCTCTATGACAGGAATGGCACTCTAGCTGCCTGGGAGGTTATGCCTCTATGATGCGGGAGGAAAGCTCTCTTTGGAGCGGGGTCTCTATCTCCCCGAACACGGCCTGTATGACCGGAACGCCCGCCTAGCCGTCCTGGAGGTATGTCTCCAGGACATGGGAGGCCTTCCAGGACTGGAGGGGACTCTAGAGCTGCTGGAACACCGTCTCGATGGCCGGAATGCCACTGTGGCCATCCTGGATGTGTATCTCCATGATGCGGGAGGACTTCGGGGATAGCGGGCGACTAACTAACCGTGGGAAAACGGCCTCTATGACGGGAATGCCCCTCTAGCCCTGCCAGAGGTTTGCCTCCAGGATCCGGGAGGACGTCTGGGATCACATGTGACTCTCTAGCGGTGCGAAAGCTGCCTCTATGGTCCAGAACGCCACTCTAGCCGTCCTGGATGTATGTCTCCATGATCGAGGTGGATTTCTGGGATGGGACGTGACCAGCTACTTGCCGGACAACCCGCTCTATGACCACAATGCCACTCAAGCCATTCAGCAGGTATGTCTCCGTGATGCAGGAGGATTTCTGGGATCGGAGACGACTCTCTAGCCATGGCAATACCCTCCCTGTATGCCGGAATGGCACTCTAGCCCTCCTGGATGGATGTCTTTGTGATGCGGGAGGACCTGCATGTTTGGAACGGAGTCTCTAGGTGCTTTGACACTATCTCTACCGCTGGAATGCCACGCTGGCTGTCTGGGAGGTCTGTGTGTATGATCTGCTTGGACTTCTGGGATGGGAGGGGACTCTCTGGCTGTGGGAACACTGTTTTCAACAATAGGAAGGCCTGTCTGGCCATCCCCGACGTATGTTTCTCTGATCTGGGAGGATTTCCGGGATCGCAGTGGAGTCTCCATCTGCCGCAACAGCATCTCTCTGATGAGAATGCCAGTCTATCCATGCCGGAGGTATATCTCCGTGATCGGGAGGCCGTCTGAGAGCAGAGCGGAGTCTCCAGGCGCTGCAACACCATCTCTATGACTGGAATGCCACTCTAGCCCTGTGCGAGGTATGTCTCTCTAATCCCAGAGGACTTGCGGGAGCGGAAGGGACTCTGTAGGTGCCAGAACACCATTTCCACGAGCGGAATGCCACCCGAGCCGTCCCGGATGCAGCTTCTCTATGATGCGGGAGACACTCCAGCCTTCCATCCCTTTTCAGGCTCCGCTTATTTCTGTCCTTAGTTGCCCTCCAGTCTCTCACTGATTTTCAGCCTCCACGTTTCTCTAGCCTCTCCTTCCCCTCTGGCCTCGCACATCTTTCTGGCCTACGACACGCCATCAACCTCCACTTCTTTCTGGCCTCTAGCTGCCCTCCGGCCTCCCACCCCTTTGCGGCCTCCACTTTTTCCTGGCCTCTACCTCCCCTCCGGCCTCCCACCCCTTTGTGGCCTCCCACCCCTTTTCGGCCTCCACTTTTTCCTGGCCTCTACCTCCCCTCCGGCCTCCCACCCCTTTGCGGCCTCCCACCCCTTTTCGGCCTCCACTTTTTCCTGGCCTCTACCTCCCCTCCAGCCTCCCACCCCTTTGCGGCCTCCCACCCCTTTGCGGCCTCTTTTGACTCTGTAGTCACCGCAACAACAGTCTCTTTGTCCATGACACACCTGCAGCCATCCCAGGATTTGTCTCCATGATCAAGGAGGACGTCTGGGATAGGATGGGACTCTCTCACTGATGGAACACCGTTTCTACGATTGGGTTGCCACTTGAGCCATTCCGCAGGTACATCCCCGTGATCCGGCAGAACTTTGGGAATGGAGGTGACTCTCTAACCGCGGGAGTACCATGTCTGTGAGCGGAACGCCACTCTAGCTGTCCCAGAAATATGTCTCAAAGATCCGGGAGGAGCTCTGGGATCAGACGGGACTCTCTAGCCAAGGAAAAACAGTCTCTCTGACCGTAACGCCACTCTGGCTGTGCCGGAGGTATGTGTCTATGATGCCTGATGACTTCTGGGATCCGAGGGGATTCTCTACCCACCAGAACAGCGTCTCTGTGACCTGACTGCCACTCTCGATGTTTTGCAGGCGTGCCTCCACGATGTGGCAGGAATCCTGGCATCGTAGGTGACTCTCTGGCTCCCCGAAGGAAGTCGCTATGAGAGGAATGGCATTCTAGCCGTCCTGGAGGTATCTGTCTCTGATCCGGGAGGACTTCCTGGGTTGGAGGGGCCTCGCTAAGCACCGGAAGACTGTCTCTATGACAGGAATGGCACTCTAGCTGCCTGGGAGGTTATGCCTCTATGATGCGGGAGGAAAGCTCTCTTTGGAGCGGGGTCTCTATCTCCCCGAACACGGCCTGTATGACCGGAACGCCCGCCTAGCCGTCCTGGAGGTATGTCTCCAGGACATGGGAGGCCTTCCAGGACTGGAGGGGACTCTAGAGCTGCTGGAACACCGTCTCGATGGCCGGAATGCCACTGTGGCCATCCTGGATGTGTATCTCCATGATGCGGGAGGACTTCGGGGATAGCGGGCGACTAACTAACCGTGGGAAAACGGCCTCTATGACGGGAATGCCCCTCTAGCCCTGCCAGAGGTTTGCCTCCAGGATCCGGGAGGACGTCTGGGATCACATGTGACTCTCTAGCGGTGCGAAAGCTGCCTCTATGGTCCAGAACGCCACTCTAGCCGTCCTGGATGTATGTCTCCATGATCGAGGTGGATTTCTGGGATGGGACGTGACCAGCTACTTGCCGGACAACCCGCTCTATGACCACAATGCCACTCAAGCCATTCAGCAGGTATGTCTCCGTGATGCAGGAGGATTTCTGGGATCGGAGACGACTCTCTAGCCATGGCAATACCCTCCCTGTATGCCGGAATGGCACTCTAGCCCTCCTGGATGGATGTCTTTGTGATGCGGGAGGACCTGCATGTTTGGAACGGAGTCTCTAGGTGCTTTGACACCATCTCTACCGCTGGAATGCCACGCTGGCTGTCTGGGAGGTCTGTGTGTATGATCTGCTTGGACTTCTGGGATGGGAGGGGACTCTCTAGCTGTGGGAACACTGTTTTCAACAATAGGAAGGCCTGTCTGGCCATCCCCGACGTATGTTTCTCTGATCTGGGAGGATTTCCGGGATCGCAGTGGAGTCTCCATCTGCCGCAACAGCATCTCTCTGATGAGAATGCCAGTCTATCCATGCCGGAGGTATATCTCCGTGATCGGGAGGCCGTCTGAGAGCAGAGCGGAGTCTCCAGGCGCTGCAACACCATCTCTATGACTGGAATGCCACTCTAGCCCTGTGCGAGGTATGCCTCTCTAATCCCAGAGGACTTGCGGGAGCGGAAGGGACTCTGTAGGTGCCAGAACACCATTTCCACGAGCGGAATGCCACCCGAGCCGTCCCGGATGCAGCTTCTCTATGATGCGGGAGACACTCCAGCCTTCCATCCCTTTTCAGGCTCCGCTTATTTCTGTCCTTAGTTGCCCTCCAGTCTCTCACTGATTTTCAGCCTCCACGTTTCTCTAGCCTCTCCTTCCCCTCTGGCCTCGCACATCTTTCTGGCCTACGACACGCCATCAACCTCCACTTCTTTCTGGCCTCTAGCTGCCCTCCGGCCTCCCACCCCTTTGCGGCCTCCACTTTTTCCTGGCCTCTACCTCCCCTCCGGCCTCCCACCCCTTTGTGGCCTCCCACCCCTTTTCGGCCTCCACTTTTTCCTGGCCTCTACCTCCCCTCCGGCCTCCCACCCCTTTGCGGCCTCCCACCCCTTTTCGGCCTCCACTTTTTCCTGGCCTCTACCTCCCCTGCAGCCTCCCACCCCTTTGCGGCCTCCCACCCCTTTGCGGCCTCCCACCCCTTTGCGGCCTCCCACCCCTTTGCGGCCTCTTTTGACTCTGTAGTCACCGCAACAACAGTCTCTTTGTCCATGACACACCTGCAGCCATCCCAGGATTTGTCTCCATGATCAAGGAGGACGTCTGGGATAGGATGGGACTCTCTCACTGATGGAACACCGTTTCTACGATTGGGTTGCCACTTGAGCCATTCCGCAGGTACATCCCCGTGATCCGGCAGAACTTTGGGAATGGAGGTGACTCTCTAACCGCGGGAGTACCATGTCTATGAGCGGAACGCCACTCTAGCTGTCCCAGAAATATGTGTCAAAGATCCGGGAGGAGCTCTGGGATCAGAGGGGACTCTCTAGCCAAGGGAAAACAGTCTCTCTGACCGTAACGCCACTCTGGCTGTGCCGGAGGTATGTGTCTATGATGCCTGATGACTTCTGGGATCCGAGGGGATTCTCTACCCACCAGAACAGCGTCTCTGTGACCTGACCGCCACTCTCGATGTTTTGCAGGCGTGCCTCCACGATGTGGCAGGAATCCTGGCATTGTAGGTGACTCTCTGGCTCCCCGAAGGAAGTCTCTATGAGAGGAATGCCATTCTAGCCGTCCTGGAGGTATCTGTCTCTGATCCGGGAGGACTTCCTGGGTTGGAGGGGCCTCGCTAAGCACCGGAAGACTGTCTCTATGACAGGAATGGCACTCTAGCTGCCTGGGAGGTTATGCCTCTATGATGCGGGAGGAAAGCTCTCTTTGGAGCGGGGTCTCTATCTCCCCGAACACGGCCTGTATGACCGGGACGCCCGCCTAGCCGTCCTGGAGGTATGTCTCCAGGACATGGGAGGCCTTCCAGGACTGGAGGGGACTCTATAGCTGCTGGAACACCGTCTCGATGGCCGGAATGCCACTGTGGCCATCCTGGATGTATATCTCCATGATGCGGGAGGACTTCGGGGATAGCGGGCGACTAACTAACCGTGGGAAAACGGCCTCTATGACGGGAATGCCCCTCTAGCCCTGCCAGAGGTATGCCTCCAGGATCCGGGAGGACGTCTGGGATCACATGTGACTCTCTAGCGGTGCGAAAGCTGCCTCTATGGTCCAGAACGCCACTGTAGCCGTCCTGGATGTATGTCTCCATGATCGAGGTGGATTTCTGGGATGGGACGTGACCAGCTAGTTGCCGGACAACCCGCTCTATGACCACAATGCCACTCAAGCCATTCAGCAGGTATGTCTCCGTGATGCAGGAGGATTTCTGGGATCGGAGACGACTCTCTAGCCATGGCAATACCCTCCCTGTATGCCGGAATGGCACTCTAGCCCTCCTGGATGGATGTCTTTGTGATGCGGGAGGACCTGCGTGTTTGGAACGGAGTCTCTAGGTGCTTTGACACCATCTCTACCGCTGGAATGCCACGCTGGCTGTCTGGGAGGTCTGTGTGTATGATCTGCTTGGACTTCTGGGATGGGAGGGGACTCTCTGGCTGTGGGAACACTGTTTTCAACAATAGGAAGGCCTGTCTGGCCATCCCAGACGTATGTTTCTCTGATCTGGGAGGATTTCCGGGATCGCAGTGGAGTCTCCATCTGCCGCAACAGCATCTCTCTGATGAGAATGCCAGTCTATCCATGCCGGAGGTATATCTCCGTGATCGGGAGGCCGTCTGAGAGCAGAGCGGAGTCTCCAGGCGCTGCAACACCATCTCTATGACTGGAATGCCACTCTAGCCCTGTGCGAGGTATGCCTCTCTAATCCCAGAGGACTTGCGGGAGCGGAAGGGACTCTGTAGGTGCCAGAACACCATTTCCACGAGCGGAATGCCACCCGAGCCGTCCCGGATGCAGCTTCTCTATGATGCGGGAGACACTCCAGCCTTCCATCCCTTTTCAGGCTCCGCTTATTTCTGTCCTTAGTTGCCCTCCAGTCTCTCACTGATTTTCAGCCTCCACGTTTCTCTAGCCTCTCCTTCCCCTCTGGCCTCGCACATCTTTCTGGCCTACGACACGCCATCAACCTCCACTTCTTTCTGGCCTCTAGCTGCCCTCCGGCCTCCCACACCTTTTCGGCCTCCACTTTTTCCTGGCCTCTACCTCCCCTCCAGCCTCCCACCCCTTTGTGGCCTCCCACCCCTTTGTGGCCTCCCACCCCTTTGTGGCCTCCCACCCCTTTGTGGCCTCCCACCCCTTTGTGGCCTCCCACCCCTTTTCGGCCTCCACTTTTTCCTGGCCTCTACCTCCCCTCCGGCCTCCCACCCCTTTGCGGCCTCCCACCCCTTTGCGGCCTCCACTTTTTCCTGGCCTCTACCACCCCTTTGCGGCCTCCCACCCCTTTTCGGCCTCCACTTTTTCCTGGCCTCTACCTCCCCTCCAGCCTCCCACCCCTTTGCGGCCTCCCACCCCTTTGCGGCCTCTTTTGACTCTGTAGTCACCGCAACAACAGTCTCTTTGTCTATGACACACCTGCAGCCATCCCAGGATTTGTCTCCATGATCAAGGAGGACGTCTGGGATAGGATGGGACTCTCTCACTGATGGAACACCGTTTCTACGATTGGGTTGCCACTTGAGCCATTCCGCAGGTACATCCCCGTGATCCGGCAGAACTTTGGGAATGGAGGTGACTCTCTAACCGCGGGAGTACCATGTCTATGAGCGGAACGCCACTCTAGCTGTCCCAGAAATATGTCTCAAAGATCCGAGAGGAGCTCTGGGATCAGAGGGGACTCTCTAGCCAAGGGAAAACAGTCTCTCTGACCGTAACGCCACTCTGGCTGTGCCGGAGGTATGTGTCTATGATGCCTGATGACTTCTGGGATCCGAGGGGATTCTCTACCCACCAGAACAGCGTCTCTGTGACCTGACCGCCACTCTCGATGTTTTGCAGGCGTGCCTCCACGATGTGGCAGGAATCCTGGCATTGTAGGTGACTCTCTGGCTCCCCGAAGGAAGTCTCTATGAGAGGAATGCCATTCTAGCCGTCCTGGAGGTATCTGTCTCTGATCCGGGAGGACTTCCTGGGTTGGAGGGGCCTCGCTAAGCACCGGAAGACTGTCTCTATGACAGGAATGGCACTCTAGCTGCCTGGGAGGTTATGCCTCTATGATGCGGGAGGAAAGCTCTCTTTGGAGCGGGGTCTCTATCTCCCCGAACACGGCCTGTATGACCGGGACGCCCGCCTAGCCGTCCTGGAGGTATGTCTCCAGGACATGGGAGGCCTTCCAGGACTGGAGGGGACTCTAGAGCTGCTGGAACACCGTCTCGATGGCCGGAATGCCACTGTGGCCATCCTGGATGTATATCTCCATGATGCGGGAGGACTTCGGGGATAGCGGGCGACTAACTAACCGTGGGAAAACGGCCTCTATGACGGGAATGCCCCTCTAGCCCTGCCAGAGGTATGCCTCCAGGATCCGGGAGGACGTCTGGGATCACATGTGACTCTCTAGCGGTGCGAAAGCTGCCTCTATGGTCCAGAACGCCACTCTAGCCGTCCTGGATGTATGTCTCCATGATCGAGGTGGATTTCTGGGATGGGACGTGACCAGCTAGTTGCCGGACAACCCGCTCTATGACCACAATGCCACTCAAGCCATTCAGCAGGTATGTCTCCGTGATGCAGGAGGATTTCTGGGATCGGAGACGACTCTCTAGCCATGGCAATACCCTCCCTGTATGCCGGAATGGCACTCTAGCCCTCCTGGATGGATGTCTTTGTGATGCGGGAGGACCTGCGTGTTTGGAACGGAGTCTCTAGGTGCTTTGACACCATCTCTACCGCTGGAATGCCACGCTGGCTGTCTGGGAGGTCTGTGTGTATGATCTGCTTGGACTTTTGGGATGGGAGGGGACTCTCTGGCTGTGGGAACACTGTTTTCAACAATAGGAAGGCCTGTCTGGCCATCCCAGACGTATGTTTCTCTGATCTGGGAGGATTTCCGGGATCGCAGTGGAGTCTCCATCTGCCGCAACAGCATCTCTCTGATGAGAATGCCAGTCTATCCATGCCGGAGGTATATCTCCGTGATCGGGAGGCCGTCTGAGAGCAGAGCGGAGTCTCCAGGCGCTGCAACACCATCTCTATGACTGGAATGCCACTCTAGCCCTGTGCGAGGTATGCCTCTCTAATCCCAGAGGACTTGCGGGAGCGGAAGGGACTCTGTAGGTGCCAGAACACCATTTCCACGAGCGGAATGCCACCCGAGCCGTCCCGGATGCAGCTTCTCTATGATGCGGGAGACACTCCAGCCTTCCATCCCTTTTCAGGCTCCGCTTATTTCTGTCCTTAGTTGCCCTCCAGTCTCTCACTGATTTTCAGCCTCCACGTTTCTCTAGCCTCTCCTTCCCCTCTGGCCTCGCACATCTTTCTGGCCTACGACACGCCATCAACCTCCACTTCTTTCTGGCCTCTAGCTGCCCTCCGGCCTCCCACCCCTTTGCGGCCTCCACTTTTTCCTGGCCTCTACCTCCCCTCCAGCCTCCCACCCCTTTGTGGCCTCCCACCCCTTGTGGCCTCCCACCCCTTTTCGGCCTCCACTTTTTCCTGGCCTCTACCTCCCCTCCGGCCTCCCACCCCTTTGCGGCCTCCCACCCCTTTTCGGCCTCCACTTTTTCCTGGCCTCTACCTCCCCTCCAGCCTCCCACCCCTTTGCGGCCTCCCACCCCTTTGCGGCCTCTTTTGACTCTGTAGTCACCGCAACAACAGTCTCTTTGTCCAGGACAGACCTCTAGCCATCCCAGGATTTGTCTCCATGA
The DNA here is from genome assembly GCF_964289735.1 of Phaethon aethereus. NCBI lineage: Eukaryota > Metazoa > Chordata > Aves > Phaethontiformes > Phaethontidae > Phaethon > Phaethon aethereus. The sequence goes on along the minus strand of NW_028114029.1, from coordinate 39,865 downwards.
TCAAGGAGGACGTCTGGGATAGGACGGGACTCTCTCACTGATGGAACACCGTTTCTACGATTGGGTTGCCACTCTAGCCATTCCCCAGGTACATCCCCGTGATCCGGCAGAACTTTGGGAATGGAGGTGACTCTCTAACCGCGGGAGTACCATGTCTATGAGCGGAACGCCACTCTAGCTGTCCCAGAAATATGTCTCAAAGATCCGAGAGGAGCTCTGGGATCAGAGGGGACTCTCTAGCCAAGGGAAAACAGTCTCTCTGACCGTAACGCCACTCTGGCTGTGCCGGAGGTATGTGTCTATGATGCCTGATGACTTCTGGGATCCGAGGGGATTCTCAACCCACCAGAACAGCGTCTCTGTGACCTGACTGCCACTCTCGATGTTTTGCAGGCGTGCCTCCACGATGTGGCAGGAATCCTGGCATTGTAGGTGACTCTCTGGCTCCCCAAAGGAAGTCGCTATGAGAGGAATGGCATTCTAGCCGTCCTGGAGGTATCTGTCTCTGATCCGGGAGGACTTCCTGGGTTGGAGGGGCCTCGCTAAGCACCGGAAGACTGTCTCTATGACAGGAATGGCACTCTAGCTGCCTGGGAGGTTATGCTTCTATGATGCGGGAGGAAAGCTCTCTTTGGAGCGGGGTCTCTATCTCCCCGAACACGCCCTGTATGACCGGAACGCCCGCCTAGCCGTCCTGGAGGTATGTCTCCAGGACATGGGAGGCCTTCCAGGACTGGAGGGGACTCTATAGCTGCTGGAACACCGTCTCGATGGCCGGAATGCCACTGTGGCCATCCTGGATGTGTATCTCCATGATGCGGGAGGACTTCGGGGATAGCGGGCGACTAACTAACCGTGGGAAAACGGCCTCTATGACGGGAATGCCCCTCTAGCCCTGCCAGAGGTTTGCCTCCAGGATCCGGGAGGACGTCTGGGATCACATGTGACTCTCTAGCGGTGCGAAAGCTGCCTCTATGGTCCAGAACGCCACTCTAGCCGTCCTGGATGTATGTCTCCATGATCGAGGTGGATTTCTGGGATGGGACGTGACCAGCTACTTGCCGGACAACCCGCTCTATGACCACAATGCCACTCAAGCCATTCAGCAGGTATGTCTCCGTGATGCAGGAGGATTTCTGGGATCGGAGACGACTCTCTAGCCATGGCAATACCCTCCCTGTATGCCGGAATGGCACTCTAGCCCTCCTGGATGGATGTCTTTGTGATGCGGGAGGACCTGCATGTTTGGAACGGAGTCTCTAGGTGCTTTGACACCATCTCTACCGCTGGAATGCCACGCTGGCTGTCTGGGAGGTCTGTGTGTATGATCTGCTTGGACTTCTGGGATGGGAGGGGACTCTCTGGCTGTGGGAACACTGTTTTCAACAATAGGAAGGCCTGTCTGGCCATCCCCGACGTATGTTTCTCTGATCTGGGAGGATTTCCGGGATCGCAGTGGAGTCTCCATCTGCCGCAACAGCATCTCTCTGATGAGAATGCCAGTCTATCCATGCCGGAGGTATATCTCCGTGATCGGGAGGCCGTCTGAGAGCAGAGCGGAGTCTCCAGGCGCTGCAACACCATCTCTATGACTGGAATGCCACTCTAGCCCTGTGCGAGGTATGCCTCTCTAATCCCAGAGGACTTGCGGGAGCGGAAGGGACTCTGTAGGTGCCAGAACACCATTTCCACGAGCGGAATGCCACCCGAGCCGTCCCGGATGCAGCTTCTCTATGATGCGGGAGACACTCCAGCCTTCCATCCCTTTTCAGGCTCCGCTTATTTCTGTCCTTAGTTGCCCTCCAGTCTCTCACTGATTTTCAGCCTCCACGTTTCTCTAGCCTCTCCTACCCCTCTTACCTTGCACATCTTTCTGGCCTACGACACGCCACCAACCTCCACTTCTTTCTGGCCTCTAGCTGCCCTCCGGCCTCCCACCCCTTTGCGGCCTCCACTTTTTCCTGGCCTCTACCTCCCCTCCAGCCTCCCACCCCTTTGTGGCCTCCCACCCCTTTTCGGCCTCCACTTTTTCCTGGCCTCTACCTCCCCTCCGGCCTCCCACCCCTTTGCGGCCTCCCACCCCTTTTCGGCCTCCACTTTTTCCTGGCCTCTACCTCCCCTTTGCGGCCTCCCACCCCTTTGCGGCCTCCCACCCCTTTGCGGCCTCTTTTGACTCTGTAGTCACCGCAACAACAGTCTCTTTGTCCATGACACACCTGCAGCCATCCCAGGATTTGTCTCCATGATCAAGGAGGACGTCTGGGATAGGATGGGACTCTCTCACTGATGGAACACCGTTTCTACGATTGGGTTGCCACTTGAGCCATTCCGCAGGTACATCCCCGTGATCCGGCAGAACTTTGGGAATGGAGGTGACTCTCTAACCGCGGGAGTACCATGTCTATGAGCGGAACGCCACTCTAGCTGTCCCAGAAATATGTCTCAAAGATCCGAGAGGAGCTCTGGGATCAGAGGGGACTCTCTAGCCAAGGGAAAACAGTCTCTCTGACCGTAACGCCACTCTGGCTGTGCCGGAGGTATGTGTCTATGATGCCTGATGACTTCTGGGATCCGAGGGGATTCTCTACCCACCAGAACAGCGTCTCTGTGACCTGACCGCCACTCTCGATGTTTTGCAGGCGTGCCTCCACGATGTGGCAGGAATCCTGGCATTGTAGGTGACTCTCTGGCTCCCCGAAGGAAGTCTCTATGAGAGGAATGCCATTCTAGCCGTCCTGGAGGTATCTGTCTCTGATCCGGGAGGACTTCCTGGGTTGGAGGGGCCTCGCTAAGCACCGGAAGACTGTCTCTATGACAGGAATGGCACTCTAGCTGCCTGGGAGGTTATGCCTCTATGATGCGGGAGGAAAGCTCTCTTTGGAGCGGGGTCTCTATCTCCCCGAACACGGCCTGTATGACCGGGACGCCCGCCTAGCCGTCCTGGAGGTATGTCTCCAGGACATGGGAGGCCTTCCAGGACTGGAGGGGACTCTAGAGCTGCTGGAACACCGTCTCGATGGCCGGAATGCCACTGTGGCCATCCTGGATGTATATCTCCATGATGCGGGAGGACTTCGGGGATAGCGGGCGACTAACTAACCGTGGGAAAACGGCCTCTATGACGGGAATGCCCCTCTAGCCCTGCCAGAGGTATGCCTCCAGGATCCGGGAGGACGTCTGGGATCACATGTGACTCTCTAGCGGTGCGAAAGCTGCCTCTATGGTCCAGAACGCCACTCTAGCCGTCCTGGATGTATGTCTCCATGATCGAGGTGGATTTCTGGGATGGGACGTGACCAGCTAGTTGCCGGACAACCCGCTCTATGACCACAATGCCACTCAAGCCATTCAGCAGGTATGTCTCCGTGATGCAGGAGGATTTCTGGGATCGGAGACGACACTCTAGCCATGGCAATACCCTCCCTGTATGCCGGAATGGCACTCTAGCCCTCCTGGATGGATGTCTTTGTGATGCGGGAGGACCTGCGTGTTTGGAACGGAGTCTCTAGGTGCTTTGACACCATCTCTACCGCTGGAATGCCACGCTGGCTGTCTGGGAGGTCTGTGTGTATGATCTGCTTGGACTTCTGGGATGGGAGGGGACTCTCTGGCTGTGGGAACACTGTTTTCAACAATAGGAAGGCCTGTCTGGCCATCCCAGACGTATGTTTCTCTGATCTGGGAGGATTTCCGGGATCGCAGTGGAGTCTCCATCTGCCGCAACAGCATCTCTCTGATGAGAATGCCAGTCTATCCATGCCGGAGGTATATCTCCGTGATCGGGAGGCCGTCTGAGAGCAGAGCGGAGTCTCCAGGCGCTGCAACACCATCTCTATGACTGGAATGCCACTCTAGCCCTGTGCGAGGTATGCCTCTCTAATCCCAGAGGACTTGCGGGAGCGGAAGGGACTCTGTAGGTGCCAGAACACCATTTCCACGAGCGGAATGCCACCCGAGCCGTCCCGGATGCAGCTTCTCTATGATGCGGGAGACACTCCAGCCTTCCATCCCTTTTCAGGCTCCGCTTATTTCTGTCCTTAGTTGCCCTCCAGTCTCTCACTGATTTTCAGCCTCCACGTTTCTCTAGCCTCTCCTTCCCCTCTGGCCTCGCACATCTTTCTGGCCTACGACACGCCATCAACCTCCACTTCTTTCTGGCCTCTAGCTGCCCTCCGGCCTCCCACCCCTTTGCGGCCTCCACTTTTTCCTGGCCTCTACCTCCCCTCCAGCCTCCCACCCCTTTGTGGCCTCCCACCCCTTGTGGCCTCCCACCCCTTTTCGGCCTCCACTTTTTCCTGGCCTCTACCTCCCCTCCGGCCTCCCACCCCTTTGCGGCCTCCCACCCCTTTGCGGCCTCCCACCCCTTTTCGGCCTCCACTTTTTCCTGGCCTCTACCTCCCCTCCAGCCTCCCACCCCTTTGCGGCCTCCCACCCCTTTGCGGCCTCTTTTGACTCTGTAGTCACCGCAACAACAGTCTCTTTGTCCAGGACAGACCTCTAGCCATCCCAGGATTTGTCTCCATGATCAAGGAGGACGTCTGGGATAGGACGGGACTCTCTCACTGATGGAACACCGTTTCTACGATTGGGTTGCCACTCTAGCCATTCCCCAGGTACATCCCCGTGATCCGGCAGAACTTTGGGAATGGAGGTGACTCTCTAACCGCGGGAGTACCATGTCTATGAGCGGAACGCCACTCTAGCTGTCCCAGAAATATGTCTCAAAGATCCGAGAGGAGCTCTGGGATCAGAGGGGACTCTCTAGCCAAGGGAAAACAGTCTCTCTGACCGTAACGCCACTCTGGCTGTGCCGGAGGTATGTGTCTATGATGCCTGATGACTTCTGGGATCCGAGGGGATTCTCAACCCACCAGAACAGCGTCTCTGTGACCTGACTGCCACTCTCGATGTTTTGCAGGCGTGCCTCCACGATGTGGCAGGAATCCTGGCATTGTAGGTGACTCTCTGGCTCCCCAAAGGAAGTCGCTATGAGAGGAATGGCATTCTAGCCGTCCTGGAGGTATCTGTCTCTGATCCGGGAGGACTTCCTGGGTTGGAGGGGCCTCGCTAAGCACCGGAAGACTGTCTCTATGACAGGAATGGCACTCTAGCTGCCTGGGAGGTTATGCCTCTATGATGCGGGAGGAAAGCTCTCTTTGGAGCGGGGTCTCTATCTCCCCGAACACGCCCTGTATGACCGGAACGCCCGCCTAGCCGTCCTGGAGGTATGTCTCCAGGACATGGGAGGCCTTCCAGGACTGGAGGGGACTCTATAGCTGCTGGAACACCGTCTCGATGGCCGGAATGCCACTGTGGCCATCCTGGATGTGTATCTCCATGATGCGGGAGGACTTCGGGGATAGCGGGCGACTAACTAACCGTGGGAAAACGGCCTCTATGACGGGAATGCCCCTCTAGCCCTGCCAGAGGTTTGCCTCCAGGATCCGGGAGGACGTCTGGGATCACATGTGACTCTCTAGCGGTGCGAAAGCTGCCTCTATGGTCCAGAACGCCACTCTAGCCGTCCTGGATGTATGTCTCCATGATCGAGGTGGATTTCTGGGATGGGACGTGACCAGCTACTTGCCGGACAACCCGCTCTATGACCACAATGCCACTCAAGCCATTCAGCAGGTATGTCTCCGTGATGCAGGAGGATTTCTGGGATCGGAGACGACTCTCTAGCCATGGCAATACCCTCCCTGTATGCCGGAATGGCACTCTAGCCCTCCTGGATGGATGTCTTTGTGATGCGGGAGGACCTGCATGTTTGGAACGGAGTCTCTAGGTGCTTTGACACCATCTCTACCGCTGGAATGCCACGCTGGCTGTCTGGGAGGTCTGTGTGTATGATCTGCTTGGACTTCTGGGATGGGAGGGGACTCTCTGGCTGTGGGAACACTGTTTTCAACAATAGGAAGGCCTGTCTGGCCATCCCCGACGTATGTTTCTCTGATCTGGGAGGATTTCCGGGATCGCAGTGGAGTCTCCATCTGCCGCAACAGCATCTCTCTGATGAGAATGCCAGTCTATCCATGCCGGAGGTATATCTCCGTGATCGGGAGGCCGTCTGAGAGCAGAGCGGAGTCTCCAGGCGCTGCAACACCATCTCTATGACTGGAATGCCACTCTAGCCCTGTGCGAGGTATGCCTCTCTAATCCCAGAGGACTTGCGGGAGCGGAAGGGACTCTGTAGGTGCCAGAACACCATTTCCACGAGCGGAATGCCACCCGAGCCGTCCCGGATGCAGCTTCTCTATGATGCGGGAGACACTCCAGCCTTCCATCCCTTTTCAGGCTCCGCTTATTTCTGTCCTTAGTTGCCCTCCAGTCTCTCACTGATTTTCAGCCTCCACGTTTCTCTAGCCTCTCCTACCCCTCTGACCTTGCACATCTTTCTGGCCTACGACACGCCACCAACCTCCACTTCTTTCTGGCCTCTAGCTGCCCTCCGGCCTCCCACCCCTTTGCGGCCTCCACTTTTTCCTGGCCTCTACCTCCCCTCCAGCCTCCCACCCCTTTGTGGCCTCCCACCCCTTTTCGGCCTCCACTTTTTCCTGGCCTCTACCTCCCCTCCGGCCTCCCACCCCTTTGCGGCCTCCCACCCCTTTTCGGCCTCCACTTTTTCCTGGCCTCTACCTCCCCTTTGCGGCCTCCCACCCCTTTGCGGCCTCCCACCCCTTTGCGGCCTCCCACCCCTTTGCGGCCTCTTTTGACTCTGTAGTCACCGCAACAACAGTCTCTTTGTCCATGACACACCTGCAGCCATCCCAGGATTTGTCTCCATGATCAAGGAGGACGTCTGGGATAGGATGGGACTCTCTCACTGATGGAACACCGTTTCTACGATTGGGTTGCCACTTGAGCCATTCCGCAGGTACATCCCCGTGATCCGGCAGAACTTTGGGAATGGAGGTGACTCTCTAACCGCGGGAGTACCATGTCTATGAGCGGAACGCCACTCTAGCTGTCCCAGAAATATGTCTCAAAGATCCGAGAGGAGCTCTGGGATCAGAGGGGACTCTCTAGCCAAGGGAAAACAGTCTCTCTGACCGTAACGCCACTCTGGCTGTGCCGGAGGTATGTGTCTATGATGCCTGATGACTTCTGGGATCCGAGGGGATTCTCTACCCACCAGAACAGCGTCTCTGTGACCTGACCGCCACTCTCGATGTTTTGCAGGCGTGCCTCCACGATGTGGCAGGAATCCTGGCATTGTAGGTGACTCTCTGGCTCCCCGAAGGAAGTCTCTATGAGAGGAATGCCATTCTAGCCGTCCTGGAGGTATCTGTCTCTGATCCGGGAGGACTTCCTGGGTTGGAGGGGCCTCGCTAAGCACCGGAAGACTGTCTCTATGACAGGAATGGCACTCTAGCTGCCTGGGAGGTTATGCCTCTATGATGCGGGAGGAAAGCTCTCTTTGGAGCGGGGTCTCTATCTCCCCGAACACGGCCTGTATGACCGGGACGCCCGCCTAGCCGTCCTGGAGGTATGTCTCCAGGACATGGGAGGCCTTCCAGGACTGGAGGGGACTCTATAGCTGCTGGAACACCGTCTCGATGGCCGGAATGCCACTGTGGCCATCCTGGATGTATATCTCCATGATGCGGGAGGACTTCGGGGATAGCGGGCGACTAACTAACCGTGGGAAAACGGCCTCTATGACGGGAATGCCCCTCTAGCCCTGCCAGAGGTATGCCTCCAGGATCCGGGAGGACGTCTGGGATCACATGTGACTCTCTAGCGGTGCGAAAGCTGCCTCTATGGTCCAGAACGCCACTCTAGCCGTCCTGGATGTATGTCTCCATGATCGAGGTGGATTTCTGGGATGGGACGTGACCAGCTAGTTGCCGGACAACCCGCTCTATGACCAGAATGCCACTCAAGCCATTCAGCAGGTATGTCTCCGTGATGCAGGAGGATTTCTGGGATCGGAGACGACTCTCTAGCCATGGCAATACCCTCCCTGTATGCCGGAATGGCACTCTAGCCCTCCTGGATGGATGTCTTTGTGATGCGGGAGGACCTGCGTGTTTGGAACGGAGTCTCTAGGTGCTTTGACACCATCTCTACCGCTGGAATGCCACGCTGGCTGTCTGGGAGGTCTGTGTGTATGATCTGCTTGGACTTCTGGGATGGGAGGGGACTCTCTGGCTGTGGGAACACTGTTTTCAACAATAGGAAGGCCTGTCTGGCCATCCCCGACGTATGTTTCTCTGATCTGGGAGGATTTCCGGGATCGCAGTGGAGTCTCCATCTGCCGCAACAGCATCTCTCTGATGAGAATGCCAGTCTATCCATGCCGGAGGTATATCTCCGTGATCGGGAGGCCGTCTGAGAGCAGAGCGGAGTCTCCAGGCGCTGCAACACCATCTCTATGACTGGAATGCCACTCTAGCCCTGTGCGAGGTATGCCTCTCTAATCCCAGAGGACTTGCGGGAGCGGAAGGGACTCTGTAGGTGCCAGAACACCATTTCCACGAGCGGAATGCCACCCGAGCCGTCCCGGATGCAGCTTCTCTATGATGCGGGAGACACTCCAGCCTTCCATCCCTTTTCAGGCTCCGCTTATTTCTGTCCTTAGTTGCCCTCCAGTCTCTCACTGATTTTCAGCCTCCACGTTTCTCTAGCCTCTCCTTCCCCTCTGGCCTCGCACATCTTTCTGGCCTACGACACGCCATCAACCTCCACTTTTTCCTGGCCTCTACCTCCCCTCCAGCCTCCCACCCCTTTGTGGCCTCCCACCCCTTTGTGGCCTCCCACCCCTTTTCGGCCTCCACTTTTTCCTGGCCTCTACCTCCCCTCCAGCCTCCCACCCCTTTGCGGCCTCCCACCCCTTTTCGGCCTCCACTTTTTCCTGGCCTCTACCACCCCTTTGCGGCCTCCCACCCCTTTTCGGCCTCCACTTTTTCCTGGCCTCTACCTCCCCTCCAGCCTCCCACCCCTTTGCGGCCTCCCACCCCTTTGCGGCCTCTTTTGACTCTGTAGTCACCGCAACAACAGTCTCTTTGTCCAGGACACACCTGTAGCCATCCCAGGATTTGTCTCCATGATCAAGGAGGACGTCTGGGATAGGACGGGACTCTCTCACTGATGGAACACCGTTTCTACGATTGGGTTGCCACTCTAGCCATTCCCCAGGTACATCCCCATGATCCGGCAGAACTTTGGGAATGGAGGTGACTCTCTAACCGCGGGAGTACCATGTCTGTGAGCGGAACGCCACTCTAGCTGTCCCAGAAATATGTCTCAAAGATCCGGGAGGAGCTCTGGGATCAGAGGGGACTCTCTAGTCAAGGGAAAACAGTCTCTCTGACCGTAACGCCACTCTGGCTGTGCCGGAGGTATGTGTCTATGATGCCTGATGACTTCTGGGATCCGAGGGGTTTCTCTACCCACCAGAACAGCGTCTCTGTGACCTGACTGCCACTCTCGATGTTTTGCAGGCGTGCCTCCACGATGTGGCAGGAATCCTGGCATCGTAGGTGACTCTCTGGCTCCCCAAAGGAAGTCGCTATGAGAGGAATGGCATTCTAGCCGTCCTGGAGGTATCTGTCTCTGATCCGGGAGGACTTCCTGGGTTGGAGGGGCCTCGCTAAGCACCGGAAGACTGTCTCTATGACAGGAATGGCACTCTAGCTGCCTGGGAGGTTATGCCTCTATGATGCGGGAGGAAAGCTCTCTTTGGAGCGGGGTCTCTATCTCCCCGAACACGCCCTGAATGACCGGAACGCCCGCCTAGCCGTCCTGGAGGTATGTCTCCAGGACATGGGAGGCCTTCCAGGACTGGAGGGGACTCTATAGCTGCTGGAACACCGTCTCGATGGCCGGAATGCCACTGTGGCCATCCTGGATGTGTATCTCCATGATGCGGGAGGACTTCGGGGATAGCGGGCGACTAACTAACCGTGGGAAAACGGCCTCTATGACGGGAATGCCCCTCTAGCCCTGCCAGAGGTTTGCCTCCAGGATCCGGGAGGACGTCTGGGATCACATGTGACTCTCTAGCGGTGCGAAAGCTGCCTCTATGGTCCAGAACGCCACTCTAGCCGTCCTGGATGTATGTCTCCATGATCGAGGTGGATTTCTGGGATGGGACGTGACCAGCTAGTTGCCGGACAACCCGCTCTATGACCACAATGCCACTCAAGCCATTCAGCAGGTATGTCTCCGTGATGCAGGAGGATTTCTGGGATCGGAGACGACTCTCTAGCCATGGCAATACCCTGCCTGTATGCCGGAATGGCACTCTAGCCCTCCTGGATGGATGTCTTTGTGATGCGGGAGGACCTGCATGTTTGGAACGGAGTCTCTAGGTGCTTTGACACCATCTCTACCGCTGGAATGCCACGCTGGCTGTCTGGGAGGTCTGTGTGTATGATCTGCTTGGACTTCTGGGATGGGAGGGGACTCTCTGGCTGTGGGAACACTGTTTTCAACAATAGGAAGGCCTGTCTGGCCATCCCCGACGTATGTTTCTCTGATCTGGGAGGATTTCCGGGATCGCAGTGGAGTCTCCATCTGCCGCAACAGCATCTCTCTGATGAGAATGCCAGTCTATCCATGCCGGAGGTATATCTCCGTGATCGGGAGGCCGTCTGAGAGCAGAGCGGAGTCTCCAGGCGCTGCAACACCATCTCTATGACTGGAATGCCACTCTAGCCCTGTGCGAGGTATGCCTCTCTAATCCCAGAGGACTTGCGGGAGCGGAAGGGACTCTGTAGGTGCCAGAACACCATTTCCACGAGCGGAATGCCACCCGAGCCGTCCCGGATGCAGCTTCTCTATGATGCGGGAGACACTCCAGCCTTCCATCCCTTTTCAGGCTCCGCTTATTTCTGTCCTTAGTTGCCCTCCAGTCTCTCACTGATTTTCAGCCTCCACGTTTCTCTAGCCTCTCCTTCCCCTCTGGCCTCGCACATCTTTCTGGCCTACGACACGCCATCAACCTCCACTTCTTTCTGGCCTCTAGCTGCCCTCCGGCCTCCCACCCCTTTGCGGCCTCCACTTTTTCCTGGCCTCTACCTCCCCTCCAGCCTCCCACCCCTTTGTGGCCTCCCACCCCTTGTGGCCTCCCACCCCTTTTCGGCCTCCACTTTTTCCTGGCCTCTACCTCCCCTCCGGCCTCCCACCCCTTTGCGGCCTCCCACCCCTTTGCGGCCTCCCACCCCTTTTCGGCCTCCACTTTTTCCTGGCCTCTACCTCCCCTCCAGCCTCCCACCCCTTTGCGGCCTCCCACCCCTTTGCGGCCTCTTTTGACTCTGTAGTCACCGCAACAACAGTCTCTTTGTCCAGGACAGACCTCTAGCCATCCCAGGATTTGTCTGCATGATCAAGGAGGACGTCTGGGATAGGATGGGACTCTCTCACTGATGGAACACCGTTTCTACGATTGGGTTGCCACTCTAGCCATTCCCCAGGTACATCCCCGTGATCCGGCAGAACTTTGGGAATGGAGGTGACTCTCTAACCGCGGGAGTACCATGTCTATGAGCGGAACGCCACTCTAGCTGTCCCAGAAATATGTCTCAAAGATCCGAGAGGAGCTCTGGGATCAGAGGGGACTCTGTAGCCAAGGGAAAACAGTCTCTCTGACCGTAACGCCACTCTGGCTGTGCCGGAGGTATGTGTCTATGATGCCTGATGACTTCTGGGATCCGAGGGGATTCTCTACCCACCAGAACAGCGTCTCTGTGACCTGACCGCCACTCTCGATGTTTTGCAGGCGTGCCTCCACGATGTGGCAGGAATCCTGGCATTGTAGGTGACTCTCTGGCTCCCCGAAGGAAGTCTCTATGAGAGGAATGCCATTCTAGCCGTCCTGGAGGTATCTGTCTCTGATCCGGGAGGACTTCCTGGGTTGGAGGGGCCTCGCTAAGCACCGGAAGACTGTCTCTATGACAGGAATGGCACTCTAGCTGCCTGGGAGGTTATGCCTCTATGATGCGGGAGGAAAGCTCTCTTTGGAGCGGGGTCTCTATCTCCCCGAACACGGCCTGTATGACCGGGACGCCCGCCTAGCCGTCCTGGAGGTATGTCTCCAGGACATGGGAGGCCTTCCAGGACTGGAGGGGACTCTATAGCTGCTGGAACACCGTCTCGATGGCCGGAATGCCACTGTGGCCATCCTGGATGTATATCTCCATGATGCGGGAGGACTTCGGGGATAGCGGGCGACTAACTAACCGTGGGAAAACGGCCTCTATGACGGGAATGCCCCTCTAGCCCTGCCAGAGGTATGCCTCCAGGATCCGGGAGGACGTCTGGGATCACATGTGACTCTCTAGCGGTGCGAAAGCTGCCTCTATGGTCCAGAACGCCACTCTAGCCGTCCTGGATGTATGTCTCCATGATCGAGGTGGATTTCTGGGATGGGACGTGACCAGCTACTTGCCGGACAACCCGCTCTATGACCACAATGCCACTCAAGCCATTCAGCAGGTATGTCTCCGTGATGCAGGAGGATTTCTGGGATCGGAGACGACTCTCTAGCCATGGCAATACCCTCCCTGTATGCCGGAATGGCACTCTAGCCCTCCTGGATGGATGTCTTTGTGATGCGGGAGGACCTGCGTGTTTGGAACGGAGTCTCTAGGTGCTTTGACACCATCTCTACCGCTGGAATGCCACGCTGGCTGTCTGGGAGGTCTGTGTGTATGATCTGCTTGGACTTCTGGGATGGGAGGGGACTCTCTGGCTGTGGGAACACTGTTTTCAACAATAGGAAGGCCTGTCTGGCCATCCCCGACGTATGTTTCTCTGATCTGGGAGGATTTCCGGGATCGCAGTGGAGTCTCCATCTGCCGCAACAGCATCTCTCTGATGAGAATGCCAGTCTATCCATGCCGGAGGTATATCTCCGTGATCGGGAGGCCGTCTGAGAGCAGAGCGGAGTCTCCAGGCGCTGCAACACCATCTCTATGACTGGAATGCCACTCTAGCCCTGTGCGAGGTATGCCTCTCTAATCCCAGAGGACTTGCGGGAGCGGAAGGGACTCTGTAGGTGCCAGAACACCATTTCCACGAGCGGAATGCCACCCGAGCCGTCCCGGATGCAGCTTCTCTATGATGCGGGAGACACTCCAGCCTTCCATCCCTTTTCAGGCTCCGCTTATTTCTGTCCTTAGTTGCCCTCCAGTCTCTCACTGATTTTCAGCCTCCACGTTTCTCTAGCCTCTCCTTCCCCTCTGGCCTCGCACATCTTTCTGGCCTACGACACGCCATCAACCTCCACTTTTTCCTGGCCTCTACCTCCCCTCCAGCCTCCCACCCCTTTGTGGCCTCCCACCCCTTTGTGGCCTCCCACCCCTTCGTGGCCTCCCACCCCTTTTCGGCCTCCACTTTTTCCTGGCCTCTACCTCCCCTCCGGCCTCCCACCCCTTTGCGGCCTCCCACCCCTTTGCGGCCTCCACTTTTTCCTGGCCTCTACCACCCCTTTGCGGCCTCCCACCCCTTTTCGGCCTCCACTTTTTCCTGGCCTCTACCTCCCCTCCAGCCTCCCACCCCTTTGCGGCCTCCCACCCCTTTGCGGCCTCTTTTGACTCTGTAGTCACCGCAACAACAGTCTCTTTGTCCAGGACACACCTGTAGCCATCCCAGGATTTGTCTCCATGATCAGGGAGGACGTCTGGGATAGGACGGGACTCTCTCACTGATGGAACACCGTTTCTACGATTGGGTTGCCACTCTAGCCATTCCCCAGGTACATCCCCATGATCCGGCAGAACTTTGGGAATGGAGGTGACTCTCTAACCGCGGGAGTACCATGTCTGTGAGCGGAACGCCACTCTAGCTGTCCCAGAAATATGTCTCAAAGATCCGGGAGGAGCTCTGGGATCAGAGGGGACTCTCTAGTCAAGGGAAAACAGTCTCTCTGACCGTAACGCCACTCTGGCTGTGCCGGAGGTATGTGTCTATGATGCCTGATGACTTCTGGGATCCGAGGGGTTTCTCTACCCACCAGAACAGCGTCTCTGTGACCTGACTGCCACTCTCGATGTTTTGCAGGCGTGCCTCCACGATGTGGCAGGAATCCTGGCATCGTAGGTGACTCTCTGGCTCCCCAAAGGAAGTCGCTATGAGAGGAATGGCATTCTAGCCGTCCTGGAGGTATCTGTCTCTGATCCGGGAGGACTTCCTGGGTTGGAGGGGCCTCGCTAAGCACCGGAAGACTGTCTCTATGACAGGAATGGCACTCTAGCTGCCTGGGAGGTTATGCCTCTATGATGCGGGAGGAAAGCTCTCTTTGGAGCGGGGTCTCTATCTCCCCGAACACGCCCTGAATGACCGGAACGCCCGCCTAGCCGTCCTGGAGGTATGTCTCCAGGACATGGGAGGCCTTCCAGGACTGGAGGGGACTCTAGAGCTGCTGGAACACCGTCTCGATGGCCGGAATGCCACTGTGGCCATCCTGGATGTATATCTCCATGATGCGGGAGGACTTCGGGGATAGCGGGCGACTAACTAACCGTGGGAAAACGGCCTCTATGACGGGAATGCCCCTCTAGCCCTGCCAGAGGTTTGCCTCCAGGATCCGGGAGGACGTCTGGGATCACATGTGACTCTCTAGCGGTGCGAAAGCTGCCTCTATGGTCCAGAACGCCACTCTAGCCGTCCTGGATGTATGTCTCCATGATCGAGGTGGATTTCTGGGATGGGACGTGACCAGCTAGTTGCCGGACAACCCGCTCTATGACCACAATGCCACTCAAGCCATTCAGCAGGTATGTCTCCGTGATGCAGGAGGATTTCTGGGATCGGAGACGACTCTCTAGCCATGGCAATATCCTCCCTGTATGCCGGAATGGCACTCTAGCCCTCCTGGATGGATGTCTTTGTGATGCGGGAGGACCTGCGTGTTTGGAACGGAGTCTCTAGGTGCTTTGACACCATCTCTACCGCTGGAATGCCACGCTGGCTGTCTGGGAGGTCTGTGTGTATGATCTGCTTGGACTTCTGGGATGGGAGGGGACTCTCTGGCTGTGGGAACACTGTTTTCAACAATAGGAAGGCCTGTCTGGCCATCCCCGACGTATGTTTCTCTGATCTGGGAGGATTTCCGGGATCGCAGTGGAGTCTCCATCTGCCGCAACAGCATCTCTCTGATGAGAATGCCAGTCTATCCATGCCGGAGGTATATCTCCGTGATCGGGAGGCCGTCTGAGAGCAGAGCGGAGTCTCCAGGCGCTGCAACACCATCTCTATGACTGGAATGCCACTCTAGCCCTGTGCGAGGTATGCCTCTCTAATCCCAGAGGACTTGCGGGAGCGGAAGGGACTCTGTAGGTGCCAGAACACCATTTCCACGAGCGGAATGCCACCCGAGCCGTCCCGGATGCAGCTTCTCTATGATGCGGGAGACACTCCAGCCTTCCATCCCTTTTCAGGCTCCGCTTATTTCTGTCCTTAGTTGCCCTCCAGTCTCTCACTGATTTTCAGCCTCCACGTTTCTCTAGCCTCTCCTTCCCCTCTGGCCTCGCACATCTTTCTGGCCTACGACACGCCATCAACCTCCACTTCTTTCTGGCCTCTAGCTGCCCTCCGGCCTCCCACCCCTTTGCGGCCTCCACTTTTTCCTGGCCTCTACCTCCCCTCCAGCCTCCCACCCCTTGTGGCCTCCCACCCCTTTTCGGCCTCCACTTTTTCCTGGCCTCTACCTCCCCTCCGGCCTCCCACCCCTTTGCGGCCTCCCACCCCTTTGCGGCCTCCCACCCCTTTGCGGCCTCCCACCCCTTTGCGGCCTCCCACCCCTTTTCGGCCTCCACTTTTTCCTGGCCTCTACCTCCCCTCCAGCCTCCCACCCCTTTGCGGCCTCCCACCCCTTTGCGGCCTCTTTTGACTCTGTAGTCACCGCAACAACAGTCTCTTTGTCCAGGACAGACCTCTAGCCATCCCAGGATTTGTCTCCATGATCAAGGAGGACGTCTGGGATAGGACGGGACTCTCTCACTGATGGAACACCGTTTCTACGATTGGGTTGCCACTCTAGCCATTCCCCAGGTACATCCCCGTGATCCGGCAGAACTTTGGGAATGGAGGTGACTCTCTAACCGCGGGAGTACCATGTCTATGAGCGGAACGCCACTCTAGCTGTCCCAGAAATATGTCTCAAAGATCCGAGAGGAGCTCTGGGATCAGAGGGGACTCTCTAGCCAAGGGAAAACAGTCTCTCTGACCGTAACGCCACTCTGGCTGTGCCGGAGGTATGTGTCTATGATGCCTGATGACTTCTGGGATCCGAGGGGATTCTCAACCCACCAGAACAGCGTCTCTGTGACCTGACTGCCACTCTCGATGTTTTGCAGGCGTGCCTCCACGATGTGGCAGGAATCCTGGCATTGTAGGTGACTCTCTGGCTCCCCAAAGGAAGTCGCTATGAGAAGAATGGCATTCTAGCCGTCCTGGAGGTATCTGTCTCTGATCCGGGAGGACTTCCTGGGTTGGAGGGGCCTCGCTAAGCACCGGAAGACTGTCTCTATGACAGGAATGGCACTCTAGCTGCCTGGGAGGTTATGCCTCTATGATGCGGGAGGAAAGCTCTCTTTGGAGCGGGGTCTCTATCTCCCCGAACACGCCCTGTATGACCGGAACGCCCGCCTAGCCGTCCTGGAGGTATGTCTCCAGGACATGGGAGGCCTTCCAGGACTGGAGGGGACTCTATAGCTGCTGGAACACCGTCTCGATGGCCGGAATGCCACTGTGGCCATCCTGGATGTGTATCTCCATGATGCGGGAGGATTTCGGGGATAGCGGGCGACTAACTAACCGTGGGAAAACGGCCTCTATGACGGGAATGCCCCTCTAGCCCTGCCAGAGGTTTGCCTCCAGGATCCGGGAGGACGTCTGGGATCACATGTGACTCTCTAGCGGTGCGAAAGCTGCCTCTATGGTCCAGAACGCCACTCTAGCCGTCCTGGATGTATGTCTCCATGATCGAGGTGGATTTCTGGGATGGGACGTGACCAGCTAGTTGCCGGACAACCCGCTCTATGACCACAATGCCACTCAAGCCATTCAGCAGGTATGTCTCCGTGATGCAGGAGGATTTCTGGGATCGGAGACGACTCTCTAGCCATGGCAATACCCTCCCTGTATGCCGGAATGGCACTCTAGCCCTCCTGGATGGATGTCTTTGTGATGCGGGAGGACCTGCGTGTTTGGAACGGAGTCTCTAGGTGCTTTGACACCATCTCTACCGCTGGAATGCCACGCTGGCTGTCTGGGAGGTCTGTGTGTATGATCTGCTTGGACTTCTGGGATGGGAGGGGACTCTCTGGCTGTGGGAACACTGTTTTCAACAATAGGAAGGCCTGTCTGGCCATCCCCGACGTATGTTTCTCTGATCTGGGAGGATTTCCGGGATCGCAGTGGAGTCTCCATCTGCCGCAACAGCATCTCTCTGATGAGAATGCCAGTCTATCCATGCCGGAGGTATATCTCCGTGATCGGGAGGCCGTCTGAGAGCAGAGCGGAGTCTCCAGGCGCTGCAACACCATCTCTATGACTGGAATGCCACTCTAGCCCTGTGCGAGGTATGCCTCTCTAATCCCAGAGGACTTGCGGGAGCGGAAGGGACTCTGTAGGTGCCAGAACACCATTTCCACGAGCGGAATGCCACCCGAGCCGTCCCGGATGCAGCTTCTCTATGATGCGGGAGACACTCCAGCCTTCCATCCCTTTTCAGGCTCCGCTTATTTCTGTCCTTAGTTGCCCTCCAGTCTCTCACTGATTTTCAGCCTCCACGTTTCTCTAGCCTCTCCTACCCCTCTGACCTTGCACATCTTTCTGGCCTACGACACGCCATCAACCTCCACTTCTTTCTGGCCTCTAGCTGCCCTCCGGCCTCCCACCCCTTTGTGGCCTCCACTTTTTCCTGGCCTCTACCTCCCCTCCAGCCTCCCACCCCTTTGTGGCCTCCCACCCCTTTTCGGCCTCCACTTTTTCCTGGCCTCTACCTCCCCTCCGGCCTCCCACCCCTTTGCGGCCTCCCACCCCTTTTCGGCCTCCACTTTTTCCTGGCCTCTACCTCCCCTTTGCGGCCTCCCACCCCTTTGCGGCCTCCCACCCCTTTGCGGCCTCTTTTGACTCTGTAGTCACCGCAACAACAGTCTCTTTGTCCATGACACACCTGCAGCCATCCCAGGATTTGTCTCCATGATCAAGGAGGACGTCTGGGATAGGATGGGACTCTCTCACTGATGGAACACCGTTTCTACGATTGGGTTGCCACTTGAGCCATTCCGCAGGTACATCCCCGTGATCCGGCAGAACTTTGGGAATGGAGGTGACTCTCTAACCGCGGGAGTACCATGTCTATGAGCGGAACGCCACTCTAGCTGTCCCAGAAATATGTCTCAAAGATCCGAGAGGAGCTCTGGGATCAGAGGGGACTCTCTAGCCAAGGGAAAACAGTCTCTCTGACCGTAACGCCACTCTGGCTGTGCCGGAGGTATGTGTCTATGATGCCTGATGACTTCTGGGATCCGAGGGGATTCTCTACCCACCAGAACAGCGTCTCTGTGACCTGACCGCCACTCTCGATGTTTTGCAGGCGTGCCTCCACGATGTGGCAGGAATCCTGGCATTGTAGGTGACTCTCTGGCTCCCCGAAGGAAGTCTCTATGAGAGGAATGCCATTCTAGCCGTCCTGGAGGTATCTGTCTCTGATCCGGGAGGACTTCCTGGGTTGGAGGGGCCTCGCTAAGCACCGGAAGACTGTCTCTATGACAGGAATGGCACTCTAGCTGCCTGGGAGGTTATGCCTCTATGATGCGGGAGGAAAGCTCTCTTTGGAGCGGGGTCTCTATCTCCCCGAACACGGCCTGTATGACCGGGACGCCCGCCTAGCCGTCCTGGAGGTATGTCTCCAGGACATGGGAGGCCTTCCAGGACTGGAGGGGACTCTATAGCTGCTGGAACACCGTCTCGATGGCCGGAATGCCACTGTGGCCATCCTGGATGTATATCTCCATGATGCGGGAGGACTTCGGGGATAGCGGGCGACTAACTAACCGTGGGAAAACGGCCTCTATGACGGGAATGCCCCTCTAGCCCTGCCAGAGGTATGCCTCCAGGATCCGGGAGGACGTCTGGGATCACATGTGACTCTCTAGCGGTGCGAAAGCTGCCTCTATGGTCCAGAACGCCACTCTAGCCGTCCTGGATGTATGTCTCCATGATCGAGGTGGATTTCTGGGATGGGACGTGACCAGCTAGTTGCCGGACAACCCGCTCTATGACCAGAATGCCACTCAAGCCATTCAGCAGGTATGTCTCCGTGATGCAGGAGGATTTCTGGGATCGGAGACGACTCTCTAGCCATGGCAATACCCTCCCTGTATGCCGGAATGGCACTCTAGCCCTCCTGGATGGATGTCTTTGTGATGCGGGAGGACCTGCGTGTTTGGAACGGAGTCTCTAGGTGCTTTGACACCATCTCTACCGCTGGAATGCCACGCTGGCTGTCTGGGAGGTCTGTGTGTATGGTCTGCTTGGACTTCTGGGATGGGAGGGGACTCTCTGGCTGTGGGAACACTGTTTTCAACAATAGGAAGGCCTGTCTGGCCATCCCCGACGTATGTTTCTCTGATCTGGGAGGATTTCCGGGATCGCAGTGGAGTCTCCATCTGCCGCAACAGCATCTCTCTGATGAGAATGCCAGTCTATCCATGCCGGAGGTATATCTCCGTGATCGGGAGGCCGTCTGAGAGCAGAGCGGAGTCTCCAGGTGCTGCAACACCATCTCTATGACTGGAATGCCACTCTAGCCCTGTGCGAGGTATGCCTCTCTAATCCCAGAGGACTTGCGGGAGCGGAAGGGACTCTGTAGGTGCCAGAACACCATTTCCACGAGCGGAATGCCACCCGAGCCGTCCCGGATGCAGCTTCTCTATGATGCGGGAGACACTCCAGCCTTCCATCCCTTTTCAGGCTCCGCTTATTTCTGTCCTTAGTTGCCCTCCAGTCTCTCACTGATTTTCAGCCCCCACGTTTCTCTAGCCTCTCCTTCCCCTCTGGCCTCGCACATCTTTCTGGCCTACGACACGCCATCAACCTCCACTTCCTTCTGGCCTCTAGCTGCCCTCTGGCCTCCCACCCCTTTGCAGCCTCCACTTTTTCCTGGCCTCTACCTCCCCTCCAGCCTCCCACCCCTTTGTGGCCTCCCACCCCTTTGTGGCCTCCCACCCCTTTGTGGCCTCCCACCCCTTTGTGGCCTCCCACCCCTTTGTGGCCTCCCACCCCTTTTCAGCCTCCACTTTTTCCTGGCCTCTACCTCCCCTCCGGCCTCCCACCCCTTTGCGGCCTCCCACCCCTTTGCGGCCTCCACTTTTTCCTGGCCTCTACCACCCCTTTGCGGCCTCCCACCCCTTTTCGGCCTCCACTTTTTCCTGGCCTCTACCTCCCCTCCAGCCTCCCACCCCTTTGCGGCCTCCCACCCCTTTGCGGCCTCTTTTGACTCTGTAGTCACCGCAACAACAGTCTCTTTGTCCAGGACACACCTGTAGCCATCCCAGGATTTGTCTCCATGATCAAGGAGGACGTCTGGGATAGGACGGGACTCTCTCACTGATGGAACACCGTTTCTACGATTGGGTTGCCACTCTAGCCATTCCCCAGGTACATCCCCATGATCCGGCAGAACTTTGGGAATGGAGGTGACTCTCTAACCGCGGGAGTACCATGTCTGTGAGCGGAACGCCACTCTAGCTGTCCCAGAAATATGTCTCAAAGATCCGGGAGGAGCTCTGGGATCAGAGGGGACTCTCTAGTCAAGGGAAAACAGTCTCTCTGACCGTAACGCCACTCTGGCTGTGCCGGAGGTATGTGTCTATGATGCCTGATGACTTCTGGGATCCGAGGGGTTTCTCTACCCACCAGAACAGCGTCTCTGTGACCTGACTGCCACTCTCGATGTTTTGCAGGCGTGCCTCCACGATGTGGCAGGAATCCTGGCATCGTAGGTGACTCTCTGGCTCCCCAAAGGAAGTCGCTATGAGAGGAATGGCATTCTAGCCGTCCTGGAGGTATCTGTCTCTGATCCGGGAGGACTTCCTGGGTTGGAGGGGCCTCGCTAAGCACCGGAAGACTGTCTCTATGACAGGAATGGCACTCTAGCTGCCTGGGAGGTTATGCCTCTATGATGCGGGAGGAAAGCTCTCTTTGGAGCGGGGTCTCTATCTCCCCGAACACGCCCTGTATGACCGGAACGCCCGCCTAGCCGTCCTGGAGGTATGTCTCCAGGACATGGGAGGCCTTCCAGGACTGGAGGGGACTCTATAGCTGCTGGAACACCGTCTCGATGGCCGGAATGCCACTGTGGCCATCCTGGATGTGTATCTCCATGATGCGGGAGGACTTCGGGGATAGCGGGCGACTAACTAACCGTGGGAAAACGGCCTCTATGACGGGAATGCCCCTCTAGCCCTGCCAGAGGTTTGCCTCCAGGATCCGGGAGGACGTCTGGGATCACATGTGACTCTCTAGCGGTGCGAAAGCTGCCTCTATGGTCCAGAACGCCACTCTAGCCGTCCTGGATGTATGTCTCCATGATCGAGGTGGATTTCTGGGATGGGACGTGACCAGCTAGTTGCCGGACAACCCGCTCTATGACCAGAATGCCACTCAAGCCATTCAGCAGGTATGTCTCCGTGATGCAGGAGGATTTCTGGGATCGGAGACGACTCTCTAGCCATGGCAATACCCTCCCTGTATGCCGGAATGGCACTCTAGCCCTCCTGGATGGATGTCTTTGTGATGCGGGAGGACCTGCGTGTTTGGAACGGAGTCTCTAGGTGCTTTGACACCATCTCTACCGCTGGAATGCCACGCTGGCTGTCTGGGAGGTCTGTGTGTATGATCTGCTTGGACTTCTGGGATGGGAGGGGACTCTCTGGCTGTGGGAACACTGTTTTCAACAATAGGAAGGCCTGTCTGGCCATCCCCGACGTATGTTTCTCTGATCTGGGAGGATTTCCGGGATCGCAGTGGAGTCTCCATCTGCCGCAACAGCATCTCTCTGATGAGAATGCCAGTCTATCCATGCCGGAGGTATATCTCCGTGATCGGGAGGCCGTCTGAGAGCAGAGCGGAGTCTCCAGGCGCTGCAACACCATCTCTATGACTGGAATGCCACTCTAGCCCTGTGCGAGGTATGCCTCTCTAATCCCAGAGGACTTGCGGGAGCGGAAGGGACTCTGTAGGTGCCAGAACACCATTTCCACGAGCGGAATGCCACCCGAGCCGTCCCGGATGCAGCTTCTCTATGATGCGGGAGACACTCCAGCCTTCCATCCCTTTTCAGGCTCCGCTTATTTCTGTCCTTAGTTGCCCTCCAGTCTCTCACTGATTTTCAGCCTCCACGTTTCTCTAGCCTCTCCTTCCCCTCTGGCCTCGCACATCTTTCTGGCCTACGACACGCCATCAACCTCCACTTCTTTCTGGCCTCTAGCTGCCCTCTGGCCTCCCACCCCTTTGCAGCCTCCACTTTTTCCTGGCCTCTACCTCCCCTCCAGCCTCCCACCCCTTTGTGGCCTCCCACCCCTTTGTGGCCTCCCACCCCTTTTCGGCCTCCACTTTTTCCTGGCCTCTACCTCCCCTCCGGCCTCCCACCCCTTTGCGGCCTCCCACCCCTTTGCGGCCTCCACTTTTTCCTGGCCTCTACCACCCCTTTGCGGCCTCCCACCCCTTTTCGGCCTCCACTTTTTCCTGGCCTCTACCTCCCCTCCAGCCTCCCACCCCTTTGCGGCCTCCCACCCCTTTGCGGCCTCCACTTTTTCCTGGCCTCTACCTCCCCTCCAGCCTCCCACCCCTTTGCGGCCTCCCACCCCTTTTCGGCCTCCACTTTTTCCTGGCCTCTACCTCCCCTCCAGCCTCCCACCCCTTTGCGGCCTCCCACCCCTTTGCGGCCTCCACTTTTTCCTGGCCTCTACCTCCCCTCCAGCCTCCCACCCCTTTGCGGCCTCCCACCCCTTTTCGGCCTCCACTTTTTCCTGGCCTCTAACTCCCCTCCGGCCTCCCACCCTTTTGCGGCCTCCCACCCCTTTTTGGCCTCCACTTTTTCCTGGCCTCTACCTCCCCTCCAGCCTCCCACCCCTTTGTGGCCTCCCACCCCTTTTCGGCCTCCACTTTTTCCTGGCCTCTACCTCCCCTCCGGCCTCCCACCCCTTTGCGGCCTCCCACCCCTTTTCGGCCTCCACTTTTTCCTGGCCTCTAACTCCCCTCCGGCCTCCCACCCCATTGCGGCCTCCCACCCCTTTGCGGCCTCCACTTTTTCCTGGCCTCTACCTCCCCTCCAGCCTCCCACCCCTTTGCGGCCTCCCACCCCTTTTCGGCCTCCCACCCCTTTTCGGCCTCCCACCCCTTTTCGGCCTCCACTTTTTCCTGGCCTCTACCTCCCCTCCAGCCTCCCACCCCTTTGCGGCCTCCCACCCTTTTGCGGCCTCTTTTGACTCTGTAGTCACCGCAACAACAGTCTCTTTGTCCATGACACACCTGCAGCCATCCCAGGATTTGTCTCCATGATCAAGGAGGACGTCTGGGATAGGATGGGACTCTCTCACTGATGGAACACCGTTTCTACGATTGGGTTGCCACTTGAGCCATTCCGCAGGTACATCCCTGTGATCCGGCAGAACTTTGGGAATAGAGGTGACTCTCTAACCGCGGGAGTACCATGTCTATGAGCGGAACGCCACTCTAGCTGTCCCAGAAATATGTCTCAAAGATCCGAGAGGAGCTCTGGGATCAGAGGGGACTCTCTAGCCAAGGGAAAACAGTCTCTCTGACCGTAACGCCACTCTGGCTGTGCCGGAGGTATGTGTCTATGATGCCTGATGACTTCTGGGATCCGAGGGGATTCTCTACCCACCAGAACAGCGTCTCTGTGACCTGACCGCCACTCTCGATGTTTTGTAGGCGTGCCTCTACGATGTGGCAGGAATCCTGGCATTGTAGGTGACTCTCTGGCTCCCCGAAGGAAGTCTCTATGAGAGGAATGCCATTCTAGCCGTCCTGGAGGTATCTGTCTCTGATCCGGGAGGACTTCCTGGGTTGGAGGGGCCTCGCTAAGCACCGGAAGACTGTCTCTATGACAGGAATGGCACTCTAGCTGCCTGGGAGGTTATGCCTCTATGATGCGGGAGGAAAGCTCTCTTTGGAGCGGGGTCTCTATCTCCCCGAACACGGCCTGTATGACCGGGACGCCCGCCTAGCCGTCCTGGAGGTATGTCTCCAGGACATGGGAGGCCTTCCAGGACTGGAGGGGACTCTATAGCTGCTGGAACACCGTCTCGATGGCCGGAATGCCACTGTGGCCATCCTGGATGTATATCTCCATGATGCGGGAGGACTTCGGGGATAGCGGGCGACTAACTAACCGTGGGAAAACGGCCTCTATGACGGGAATGCCCCTCTAGCCCTGCCAGAGGTATGCCTCCAGGATCCGGGAGGACGTCTGGGATCACATGTGACTCTCTAGCGGTGCGAAAGCTGCCTCTATGGTCCAGAACGCCACTCTAGCCGTCCTGGATGTATGTCTCCATGATCGAGGTGGATTTCTGGGATGGGACGTGACCAGCTAGTTGCCGGACAACCCGCTCTATGACCACAATGCCACTCAAGCCATTCAGCAGGTATGTCTCCGTGATGCAGGAGGATTTCTGGGATCGGAGACGACTCTCTAGCCATGGCAATACCCTCCCTGTATGCCGGAATGGCACTCTAGCCCTCCTGGATGGATGTCTTTGTGATGCGGGAGGACCTGCATGTTTGGAACGGAGTCTCTAGGTGCTTTGACACCATCTCTACCGCTGGAATGCCACGCTGGCTGTCTGGGAGGTCTGTGTGTATGATCTGCTTGGACTTCTGGGATGGGAGGGGACTCTCTGGCTGTGGGAACACTGTTTTCAACAATAGGAAGGCCTGTCTGGCCATCCCCGACGTATGTTTCTCTGATCTGGGAGGATTTCCGGGATCGCAGTGGAGTCTCCATCTGCCGCAACAGCATCTCTCTGATGAGAATGCCAGTCTATCCATGCCGGAGGTATATCTCCGTGATCGGGAGGCCGTCTGAGAGCAGAGCGGAGTCTCCAGGCGCTGCAACACCATCTCTATGACTGGAATGCCACTCTAGCCCTGTGCGAGGTATGTCTCTCTAATCCCAGAGGACTTGCGGGAGCGGAAGGGACTCTGTAGGTGCCAGAACACCATTTCCACGAGCGGAATGCCACCCGAGCCGTCCCGGATGCAGCTTCTCTATGATGCGGGAGACACTCCAGCCTTCCATCCCTTTTCAGGCTCCGCTTATTTCTGTCCTTAGTTGCCCTCCAGTCTCTCACTGATTTTCAGCCTCCACGTTTCTCTAGCCTCTCCTTGCCCTCTGGCCTCGCACATCTTTCTGGCCTACGACACGCCATCAAACTCCACTTCTTTCTGGCCTCTAGCTGCCCTCCGGCCTCCCACCCCTTTTCGGCCTCCACTTTTTCCTGGCCTCTACCTCCCCTCCGGCCTCCCACCCCTTTGTGGCCTCCCACCCCTTTTCGGCCTCCACTTTTTCCTGGCCTCTACCTCCCCTCCGGCCTCCCACCCCTGTGCGGCCTCCCACCCCTTTTCGGCCTCCACTTTTTCGTGGCCTCTACCTCCCCTCCAGCCTCCCACCCCTTTGCAGCCTCCCACCCCTTTTCGGCCTCCACTTTTTCCTGGCCTCTACCACCCCTTTGCGGCCTCCCACCCCTTTTCGGCCTCCACTTTTTCCTGGCCTCTACCTCCCCTCCAGCCTCCCACCCCTTTGCGGCCTCTTTTGACTCTGTAGTCACCGCAACAACAGTCTCTTTGTCCAGGAGACACCTCTAGCCATCCCAGGATTTGTCTCCATGATCAAGGAGGACGTCTGGGATAGGACGGGACTCTCTCACTGATGGAACACCGTTTCTACGATTGGGTTGCCACTCTAGCCATTCCCCAGGTACATCCCCGTGATCCGGCAGAACTTTGGGAATGGAGGTGACTCTCTAACCGCGGGAGTACCATGTCTATGAGCGGAACGCCACTCTAGCTGTCCCAGAAATATGTCTCAAAGATCCGGGAGGAGCCCTGGGATCAGAGGGGACTCTCTAGCCAAGGGAAAACAGTCTCTCTGACCGTAACGCCACTCTGGCTGTGCCGGAGGTATGTGTCTATGATGCCTGATGACTTCTGGGATCCGAGGGGATTCTCTACCCACCAGAACAGCGTCTCTGTGACCTGACCGCCACTCTCGATGTTTTGCAGGCGTGCCTCCACGATGTTGCAGGAATCCTGGCATCGTAGGTGACTCTCTGGCTCCCCGAAGGAAGTCTCTATGAGAGGAATGCCATTCTAGCCGTCCTGGAGGTTTCTGTCTCTGATCCGGGAGGACTTCCTGGGTTGGAGGGGCCTCGCTAAGCACCGGAAGACTGTCTCTATGACAGGAATGGCACTCTAGCTGCCTGGGAGGTTATGCCTCTATGATGCGGGAGGAAAGCTCTCTTTGGAGCGGGGTCTCTATCTCCCCGAACACGGCCTGTATGACCGGGACGCCCGCCTAGCCGTCCTGGAGGTATGTCTCCAGGACATGGGAGGCCTTCCAGGACTGGAGGGGACTCTAGAGCTGCTGGAACACCGTCTCGATGGCCGGAATGCCACTGTGGCCATCCTGGATGTATATCTCCATGATGCGGGAGGACTTCGGGGATAGCGGGCGACTAACTAACCGTGGGAAAACGGCCTCTATGACGGGAATGCCCCTCTAGCCCTGCCAGAGGTATGCCTCCAGGATCCCGGAGGACGTCTGGGATCACATGTGACTCTCTAGTGGTGCGAAAGCTGCCTCTATGGTCCAGAACGCCACTCTAGCCGTCCTGGATGTATGTCTCCATGATCGAGGTGGATTTCTGGGATGGGATGTGACCAGCTAGTTGCCGGACAACCCGCTCTATGACCACAATGCCACTCAAGCCATTCAGCAGGTATGTCTCCGTGATGCAGGAGGATTTCTGGGATCGGAGACGACTCTCTAGCCATGGCAATACCCTCCCTGTATGCCGGAATGGCACTCTAGCCCTCCTGGATGGATGTCTTTGTGATGCGGGAGGACCTGCATGTTTGGAACGGAGTCTCTAGGTGCTTTGACACCATCTCTACCGCTGGAATGCCACGCTGGCTGTCTGGGAGGTCTGTGTGTATGATCTGCTTGGACTTCTGGGATGGGAGGGGACTCTCTGGCTGTGGGAACACTGTTTTCAACAATAGGAAGGCCTGTCTGGCCATCCCAGACGTATGTTTCTCTGATCTGGGAGGATTTCCGGGATCGCAGTGGAGTCTCCATCTGCCGCAACAGCATCTCTCTGATGAGAATGCCAGTCTATCCATGCCGGAGGTATATCTCCGTGATCGGGAGGCCGTCTGAGAGCAGAGCGGAGTCTCCAGGCGCTGCAACACCATCTCTATGACTGGAATGCCACTCTAGCCCTGTGCGAGGTATGCCTCTCTAATCCCAGAGGACTTGCGGGAGCAGAAGGGACTCTGTAGGTGCCAGAACACCATTTCCACGAGCGGAATGCCACCCGAGCCGTCCCGGATGCAGCTGCTGTATGATGCGGGAGACACTCCAGCCTTCCATCCCTTTTCAGGCTCCGCTTATTTCTGTCCTTAGTTGCCCTCCAGTCTCTCACTGATTTTCAGCCTCCACGTTTCTCTAGCCTCTCCTTCCCCTCTGGCCTCGCACATCTTTCTGGCCTACGACACGCCATCAACCTCCACTTCTTTCTGGCCTCTAGCTGCCCTCCGGCCTCCCACCCCTTTTCGGCCTCCACTTTTTCCTGGCCTCTACCTCCCCTCCGGCCTCCCACCCCTTTGCGGCCTCCCACCCCTTTTCGGCCTCCACTTTTTCCTGGCCTCTACCACCCCTTTGCGGCCTCCCACCCCTTTTCGGCCTCCACTTTTTCCTGGCCTCTACCTCCCCTCCAGCCTCCCACCCCTTTGCGGCCTCCCACCCCTTTGCGGCCTCTTTTGACTCTGTAGTCACCGCAACAACAGTCTCTTTGTCCAGGACAGACCTCTAGCCATCCCAGGATTTGTCTCCATGATCAAGGAGGACGTCTGGGATAGGACGGGACTCTCTCACTGATGGAACACCGTTTCTACGATTGGGTTGCCACTCGAGCCATTCCCCAGGTACATCCCCGTGATCCGGCAGAACTTTGGGAATGGAGGTGACTCTCTAACCGCGGGAGTACCATGTCTATGAGCAGAACGCCACTCTAGCTATCCCAGAAATATGTCTCAAAGATCCGGGAGGAGCTCTGGGATCAGAGGGGACTCTCTAGCCAAGGGAAACAGTCTCTCTGACCGTAACGCCACTCTGGCTGTGCCGGAGGTATGTGTCTATGATGCCTGATGACTTCTGGGATCCGAGGGGATTCTCTACCCACCAGAACAGCGTCTCTGTGACCTGACCGCCACTCTCGATGTTTTGCAGGCGTGCCTCCACGATGTTGCAGGAATCCTGGCATCGTAGGTGACTCTCTGGCTCCCCGAAGGAAGTCTCTATGAGAGGAATGCCATTCTAGCCGTCCTGGAGGTATCTGTCTCTGATCCAGGAGGACTTCCTGGGTTGGAGGGGCCTCGCTAAGCACCGGAAGACTGTCTCTATAACAGGAATGGCACTCTAGCTGCCTGGGAGGTTATGCCTCTATGATGCGGGAGGAAAGCTCTCTTTGGAGCGGGGTCTCTATCTCCCCGAACACGGCCTGTATGACCGCAACGCCCGCCTAGCCGTCCTGGAGGTATGTCTCCAGGACATGGGAGGCCTTCCAGGACTGGAGGGGACTCTATAGCTGCTGGAACACCGTCTCGATGGCCGGAATGCCACTGTGGCCATCCTGGATGTATATCTCCATGATGCGGGAGGACTTCGGGGATAGCGGGCGACTAACTAACCGTGGGAAAATGGCCTCTATGACGGGAATGCCCCTCTAGCCCTGCCAGAGGTATGCCTCTAGGATCCGGGAGGACGTCTGGGATCACATGTGACTCTCTAGCGGTGCGAAAGCTGCCTCTATGGTCCAGAACGCCACTCTAGCCGTCCTGGATGTATGTCTCCATGATCGAGGTGGATTTCTGGGATGGGACGTGACCAGCTAGTTGCTGGACAACCCGCTCTATGACCACAATGCCACTCAAGCCATTCAGCAGGTATGTCTCCGTGATGCAGGAGGATTTCTGGGATCGGAGACGACTCTCTAGCCATGGCAATACCCTCCCTGTATGCCGGAATGGCACTCTAGCCCTCCTGGATGGATGTCTTTGTGATGCGGGAGGACCTGCATGTTTGGAACGGAGTCTCTAGGTGCTTTGACACCATCTCTACCGCTGGAATGCCACGCTGGCTGTCTGGGAGGTCTGTGTGTATGATCTGCTTGGACTTCTGGGATGGGAGGGGACTCTCTGGCTGTGGGAACACTGTTTTCAACAATAGGAAGGCCTGTCTGGCCATCCCAGACGTATGTTTCTCTGATCTGGGAGGATTTCCGGGATCGCAGTGGAGTCTCCATCTGCCGCAACAGCATCTCTCTGATGAGAATGCCAGTCTATCCATGCCGGAGGTATATCTCCGTGATCGGGAGGCCGTCTGAGAGCAGAGCGGAGTCTCCAGGCGCTGCAACACCATCTCTATGACTGGAATGCCACTCTAGCCCTGTGCGAGGTATGCCTCTCTAATCCCAGAGGACATGCGGGAGCGGAAGGGACTCTGTAGGTGCCAGAACACCATTTCCACGAGCGGAATGCCACCCGAGCCGTCCCGGATGCAGCTTCTCTATGATGCGGGAGACACTCCAGCCTTCCATCCCTTTTCAGGCTCCGCTTATTTCTGTCCTTAGTTGCCCTCCAGTCTCTCACTGATTTTCAGCCTCCACGTTTCTCTAGCCTCTCCTTCCCCTCTGGCCTCGCACATCTTTCTGGCCTACGACACGCGATCAACCTCCACTTCTTTCTGGCCTCTAGCTGCCCTCCGGCCTCCCACCCCTTTTCGGCCTCCACTTTTTCCTGGCCTCTACCTCCCCTCCAGCCTCCCACCCCTTTGCGGCCTCCACTTTTTCCTGGCCTCTACCTCCCCTCCAGCCTCCCACCCCTTTGCGGCCTCCCACCCCTTTTCGGCCTCCACTTTTTCCTGGCCTCTACCTCCCCTCCAGCCTCCCACCCCTTTGCGGCCTCCCACCCCTTTTCGGCCTCCACTTTTTCCTGGCCTCTACCACCCCTTTGCGGCCTCCCACCCCTTTTCGGCCTCCACTTTTTCCTGGCCTCTACCTCCCCTCCAGCCTCCCACCCCTTTGCGGCCTCTTTTGACTCTGTAGTCACCGCAACAACAGTCTCTTTGTCCAGGAGACACCTCTAGCCATCCCAGTATTTGTCTCCATGATCAAGGAGGACGTCTGGGATAGGACGGGACTCTCTCACTGATGGAACACCGTTTCTACGATTGGGTTGCCACTCGAGCCATTCCCCAGGTACATCCCCGTGATCCGGCAGAACTTTGGGAATGGAGGTGACTCTCTAACCGCGGGAGTACCATGTCTATGAGCGGAACGCCACTCTAGCTGTCCCAGAAATATGTCTCAAAGATCCGGGAGGAGCCCTGGGATCAGAGGGGACTCTCTAGCCAAGGGAAAACAGTCTCTCTGACCGTAACGCCACTCTGGCTGTGCCGGAGGTATGTGTCTATGATGCCTGATGACTTCTGGGATCCGAGGGGTTTCTCTACCCACCAGAACAGCGTCTCTGTGACCTGACCGCCACTCTCGATGTTTTGCAGGCGTGCCTCCACGATGTTGCAGGAATCCTGGCATCGTAGGTGACTCTCTGGCTCCCCGAAGGAAGTCTCTATGAGAGGAATGCCATTCTAGCCGTCCTGGAGGTTTCTGTCTCTGATCCGGGAGGACTTCCTGGGTTGGAGGGGCCTCGCTAAGCACCGGAAGACTGTCTCTATGACAGGAATGGCACTCTAGCTGCCTGGGAGGTTATGCCTCTATGATGCGGGAGGAAAGCTCTCTTTGGAGCGGGGTCTCTATCTCCCCGAACACGGCCTGTATGACCGCAACGCCCGCCTAGCCGTCCTGGAGGTATGTCTCCAGGACATGGGAGACCTTCCAGGACTGGAGGGGACTCTATAGCTGCTGGAACACCGTCTCGATGGCCGGAATGCCACTGTGGCCATCCTGGATGTATATCTCCATGATGCGGGAGGACTTCGGGGATAGCGGGCGACTAACTAACCGTGGGAAAACGGCCTCTATGACGGGAATGCCCCTCTAGCCCTGCCAGAGGTATGCCTCCAGGATCCCGGAGGACGTCTGGGATCACATGTGACTCTCTAGCGGTGCGAAAGCTGCCTCTATGGTCCAGAACGCCACTCTAGCCGTCCTGGATGTATGTCTCCATGATCGAGGTGGATTTCTGGGATGGGACGTGACCAGCTACTTGCCGGACAACCCGCTGTATGACCACAATGCCACTCAAGCCATTCAGCAGGTATGTCTCCGTGATGCAGGAGGATTTCTGGGATCGGAGACGACTCTCTAGCCATGGCAATACCCTCCCTGTATGCCGGAATGGCACTCTAGCCCTCCTGGATGGATGTCTTTGTGATGCGGGAGGACCTGCATGTTTGGAACGGAGTCTCTAGGTGCTTTGACACCATCTCTACCGCTGGAATGCCACGCTGGCTGTCTGGGAGGTCTGTGTGTATGATCTGCTTGGACTTCTGGGATGGGAGGGGACTCTCTGGCTGTGGGAACACTGTTTTCAACAATAGGAAGGCCTGTCTGGCCATCCCAGACGTATGTTTCTCTGATCTGGGAGGATTTCCGGGATCGCAGTGGAGTCTCCATCTGCCGCAACAGCATCTCTCTGATGAGAATGCCAGTCTATCCATGCCGGAGGTATATCTCCGTGATCGGGAGGCCGTCTGAGAGCAGAGCGGAGTCTCCAGGCGCTGCAACACCATCTCTATGACTGGAATGCCACTCTAGCCCTGTGCGAGGTATGCCTCTCTAATCCCAGAGGACTTGCGGGAGCGGAAGGGACTCTGTAGGTGCCAGAACACCATTTCCACGAGCGGAATGCCACCCGAGCCGTCCCGGATGCAGCTGCTGTATGATGCGGGAGACACTCCAGCCTTCCATCCCTTTTCAGGCTCCGCTTATTTCTGTCCTTAGTTGCCCTCCAGTCTCTCACTGATTTTCAGCCTCCACGTTTCTCTAGCCTCACCTTCCCCTCTGGCCTCGCACATCTTTCTGGCCTACGACACGCGATCAACCTCCACTTCTTTCTGGCCTCTAGCTGCCCTCCGGCCTCCCACCCCTTTTCGGCCTCCACTTTTTCCTGGCCTCTACCTCCCCTCCAGCCTCCCACCCCTTTTTGGCCTCCACTTTTTCCTGGCCTCTACCTCCCCTCCGGCCTCCCACCCCTTTGCGGCCTCCCACCCCTTTTCGGCCTCCACTTTTTCCTGGCCTCTACCTCCCCTCCAGCCTCCCACCCCTTTGTGGCCTCCCACCCCTTTTCGGTCTCCACTTTTTCCTGGCCTCTACCTCCCCTCCGGCCTCCCACCCCTTTGCGGCCTCCCACCCCTTTGCGGCCTCCACTTTTTCCTGGCCTCTACCACCCCTTTGCGGCCTCCCACCCCTTTTCGGCCTCCACTTTTTCCTGGCCTCTACCTCCCCTCCAGCCTCCCACCCCTTTGCGGCCTCTTCTGACTCTGTAGTCACCGCAACAACAGTCTCTTTGTCCAGGAGACACCTCTAGCCATCCCAGGATTTGTCTCCATGATCAAGGAGGACGTCTGGGATAGGACGGGACTCTCTCACTGATGGAACACCGTTTCTACGATTGGGTTGCCACTCGAGCCATTCCCCAGGTACATCCCCATGATCCGGCAGAACTTTGGGAATGGAGGTGACTCTCTAACCGCGGGAGTACCATGTCTATGAGCGGAACGCCACTCTAGCTGTCCCAGAAATATGTCTCAAAGATCCGGGAGGAGCCCTGGGATCAGAGGGGACTCTCTAGCCAAGGGAAAACAGTCTCTCTGACCGTAACGCCACTCTGGCTGTGCCGGAGGTATGTGTCTATGATGCCTGATGACTTCTGGGATCCGAGGGGATTCTCTACCCACCAGAACAGCGTCTCTGTGACCTGACCGCCACTCTCGATGTTTTGCAGGCGTGCCTCCACGATGTTGCAGGAATCCTGGCATCGTAGGTGACTCTCTGGCTCCCCGAAGGAAGTCTCTATGAGAGGAATGCCATTCTAGCCGTCCTGGAGGTTTCTGTCTCTGATCCGGGAGGACTTCCTGGGTTGGAGGGGCCTCGCTAAGCACCGGAAGACTGTCTCTATGACAGGAATGGCACTCTAGCTGCCTGGGAGGTTATGCCTCTATGATGCGGGAGGAAAGCTCTCTTTGGAGCGGGGTCTCTATCTCCCCGAACACGGCCTGTATGACCGGGACGCCCGCCTAGCCGTCCTGGAGGTATGTCTCCAGGACATGGGAGGCCTTCCAGGACTGGAGGGGACTCTATAGCTGCTGGAACACCGTCTCGATGGCCGGAATGCCACTGTGGCCATCCTGGATGTATATCTCCATGATGCGGGAGGACTTCGGGGATAGCGGGCGACTAACTAACCGTGGGAAAACGGCCTCTATGACGGGAATGCCCCTCTAGCCCTGCCAGAGGTATGCCTCCAGGATCCGGGAGGACGTCTGGGATCACATGTGACTCTCTAGCGGTGCGAAAGCTGCCTCTATGGTCCAGAACGCCACTCTAGCCGTCCTGGATGTATGTCTCCATGATCGAGGTGGATTTCTGGGATGGGACGTGACCAGCTAGTTGCCGGACAACCCGCTCTATGACCACAATGCCACTCAAGCCATTCAGCAGGTATGTCTCCGTGATGCAGGAGGATTTCTGGGATCGGAGACGACTCTCTAGCCATGGCAATACCCTCCCTGTATGCCGGAATGGCACTCTAGCCCTCCTGGATGGATGTCTTTGTGATGCGGGAGGACCTGCATGTTTGGAACGGAGTCTCTAGGTGCTTTGACACCATCTCTACCGCTGGAATGCCACGCTGGCTGTCTGGGAGGTCTGTGTGTATGATCTGCTTGGACTTCTGGGATGGGAGGGGACTCTCTGGCTGTGGGAACACTGTTTTCAACAATAGGAAGGCCTGTCTGGCCATCCCAGACGTATGTTTCTCTGATCTGGGAGGATTTCCGGGATCGCAGTGGAGTCTCCATCTGCCGCAACAGCATCTCTCTGATGAGAATGCCAGTCTATCCATGCCGGAGGTATATCTCCGTGATCGGGAGGCCGTCTGAGAGCAGAGCGGAGTCTCCAGGCGCTGCAACACCATCTCTATGACTGGAATGCCACTCTAGCCCTGTGCGAGGTATGTCTCTCTAATCCCAGAGGACTTGCGGGAGCGGAAGGGACTCTGTAGGTGCCAGAACACCATTTCCACGAGCGGAATGCCACCCGAGCCGTCCCGGATGCAGCTTCTCTATGATGTGGGAGACACTCCAGCCTTCCATCCCTTTTCAGGCTCCGCTTATTTCTGTCCTTAGTTGCCCTCCAGTCTCTCACTGATTTTCAGCCTCCACATTTCTCTAGCCTCTCCTTGCCCTCTGGCCTCGCACATCTTTCTGGCCTACGACACGCCATCAACCTCCACTTCTTTCTGGCCTCTAGCTGCCCTCCGGCCTCCCACCCCTTTTCAGCCTCCACTTTTTTCTGGCCTCTACCTCCCCTCCGGCCTCCCACCCCTTTGTGGCCTCCCACCCCTTTTCGGCCTCCACTTTTTCCTGGCCTCTACCTCCCCTCCGGCCTCCCACCCCTTTGCGGCCTCCCACCCCTTTGCGGCCTCCACTTTTTCCTGGCCTCTACCACCCCTTTGCGGCCTCCCACCCCTTTTCGGCCTCCACTTTTTCCTGGCCTCTACCTCCCCTCCAGCCTCCCACCCCTTTGCAGCCTCCCACCCCTTTGCGGCCTCTTTTGACTCTGTAGTCACCGCAACAACAGTCTCTTTGTCCAGGACACACCTCTAGCCATCCCAGGATTTGTCTCCATGATCAAGGAGGACGTCTGGGATAGGACAGGACTCTCTCACTGATGGAACACCGTTTCTACGATTGGGTTGCCACTCTAGCCATTCCCCAGGTACATCCCCGTGATCCGGCAGAACTTTGGGAATGGAGGTGACTCTCTAACCGCGGGAGTACCATGTCTATGAGCGGAACGCCACTCTAGCTGTCCCAGAAATATGTCTCAAAGATCCGAGACGAACTCTGGGATCAGAGGGGACTCTCTAGCCAAGGGAAAACAGCCTCTCTGACCGTAACGCCACTCTGGCTGTGCCGGAGGTATGTGTCTATGATGCCTGATGACTTCTGGGATCCGAGGGGATTCTCTACCCACCAGAACAGCGTCTCTGTGACCTGACCGCCACTCTCGATGTTTTGCAGGCGTGCCTCCACGATGTTGCAGGAATCCTGGCATCGTAGGTGACTCTCTGGCTCCCCGAAGGAAGTCTCTATGAGAGGAATGCCATTCTAGCCGTCCTGGAGGTTTCTGTCTCTGATCCGGGAGGACTTCCTGGGTTGGAGGGGCCTCGCTAAGCACCGGAAGACTGTCTCTATGACAGGAATGGCACTCTAGCTGCCTGGGAGGTTATGCCTCTATGATGCGGGAGGAAAGCTCTCTTTGGAGCGGGGTCTCTATCTCCCCGAACACGGCCTGTATGACCGGGACGCCCGCCTAGCCGTCCTGGAGGTATGTCTCCAGGACATGGGAGGCCTTCCAGGACTGGAGGGGACTCTATAGCTGCTGGAACACCGTCTCGATGGCCGGAATGCCACTGTGGCCATCCTGGATGTATATCTCCATGATGCGGGAGGACTTCGGGGATAGCGGGCGACTAACTAACCGTGGGAAAACGGCCTCTATGACGGGAATGCCCCTCTAGCCCTGCCAGAGGTATGCCTCCAGGATCCGGGAGGACGTCTGGGATCACATGTGACTCTCTAGCGGTGCGAAAGCTGCCTCTATGGTCCAGAACGCCACTCTAGCCGTCCTGGATGTATGTCTCCATGATCGAGGTGGATTTCTGGGATGGGACGTGACCAGCTAGTTGCCGGACAACCCGCTCTATGACCACAATGCCACTCAAGCCATTCAGCAGGTATGTCTCCGTGATGCAGGAGGATTTCTGGGATCGGAGACGACTCTCTAGCCATGGCAATACCCTCCCTGTATGCCGGAATGGCACTCTAGCCCTCCTGGATGGATGTCTTTGTGATGCGGGAGGACCTGCATGTTTGGAACGGAGTCTCTAGGTGCTTTGACACCATCTCTACCGCTGGAATGCCACGCTGGCTGTCTGGGAGGTCTGTGTGTATGATCTGCTTGGACTTCTGGGATGGGAGGGGACTCTCTGGCTGTGGGAACACTGTTTTCAACAATAGGAAGGCCTGTCTGGCCATCCCAGACGTATGTTTCTCTGATCTGGGAGGATTTCCGGGATCGCAGTGGAGTCTCCATCTGCCGCAACAGCATCTCTCTGATGAGAATGCCAGTCTATCCATGCCGGAGGTATATCTCCGTGATCGGGAGGCCGTCTGAGAGCAGAGCGGAGTCTCCAGGCGCTGCAACACCATCTCTATGACTGGAATGCCACTCTAGCCCTGTGCGAGGTATGTCTCTCTAATCCCAGAGGACTTGCGGGAGCGGAAGGGACTCTGTAGGTGCCAGAACACCATTTCCACGAGCGGAATGCCACCCGAGCCGTCCCGGATGCAGCTTCTCTATGATGTGGGAGACACTCCAGCCTTCCATCCCTTTTCAGGCTCCGCTTATTTCTGTCCTTAGTTGCCCTCCAGTCTCTCACTGATTTTCAGCCTCCACATTTCTCTAGCCTCTCCTTGCCCTCTGGCCTCGCACATCTTTCTGGCCTACGACACGCCATCAACCTCCACTTCTTTCTGGCCTCTAGCTGCCCTCCGGCCTCCCACCCCTTTTCAGCCTCCACTTTTTTCTGGCCTCTACCTCCCCTCCGGCCTCCCACCCCTTTGTGGCCTCCCACCCCTTTTCGGCCTCCACTTTTTCCTGGCCTCTACCTCCCCTCCGGCCTCCCACCCCTTTGCGGCCTCCCACCCCTTTGCGGCCTCCACTTTTTCCTGGCCTCTACCACCCCTTTGCGGCCTCCCACCCCTTTTCGGCCTCCACTTTTT
This sequence comes from Phaethon aethereus, assembly GCF_964289735.1. Lineage (NCBI taxonomy): Eukaryota > Metazoa > Chordata > Aves > Phaethontiformes > Phaethontidae > Phaethon > Phaethon aethereus. Next base: position 2,571 of record NW_028114029.1, on the reverse strand, counting down.
CCTGGCCTCTACCTCCCCTCCAGCCTCCCACCCCTTTGCAGCCTCCCACCCCTTTGCGGCCTCTTTTGACTCTGTAGTCACCGCAACAACAGTCTCTTTGTCCAGGACACACCTCTAGCCATCCCAGGATTTGTCTCCATGATCAAGGAGGACGTCTGGGATAGGACAGGACTCTCTCACTGATGGAACACCGTTTCTACGATTGGGTTGCCACTCTAGCCATTCCCCAGGTACATCCCCGTGATCCGGCAGAACTTTGGGAATGGAGGTGACTCTCTAACCGCGGGAGTACCATGTCTATGAGCGGAACGCCACTCTAGCTGTCCCAGAAATATGTCTCAAAGATCCGAGACGAACTCTGGGATCAGAGGGGACTCTCTAGCCAAGGGAAAACAGCCTCTCTGACCGTAACGCCACTCTGGCTGTGCCGGAGGTATGTGTCTATGATGCCTGATGACTTCTGGGATCCGAGGGGATTCTCTACCCACCAGAACAGCGTCTCTGTGACCTGACCGCCACTCTCGATGTTTTGCAGGCGTGCCTCCACGATGTTGCAGGAATCCTGGCATCGTAGGTGACTCTCTGGCTCCCCGAAGGAAGTCTCTATGAGAGGAATGCCATTCTAGCCGTCCTGGAGGTATCTGTCTCTGATCCGGGAGGACTTCCTGGGTTGGAGGGGCCTCGCTAAGCACCGGAAGACTGTCTCTATGACAGGAATGGCACTCTAGCTGCCTGGGAGGTTATGCCTCTATGATGCGGGAGGAAAGCTCTCTTTGGAGCGGGGTCTCTATCTCCCACCGAACACGGCCTGTATGACCGGGACGCCCGCCTAGCCGTCCTGGAGGTATGTCTCCAGGACATGGGAGGCCTTCCAGGACTGGAGGGGACTCTATAGCTGCTGGAACACCGTCTTGATGGCCGGAATGCCACTGTGGCCATCCTGGATGTATATCTCCATGATGCGGGAGGACTTCGGGGATAGCGGGCGACTAACTAACCGTGGGAAAACGGCCTCTATGACGGGAATGCCCCTCTAGCCCTGCCAGAGGTATGCCTCCAGGATCCGGGAGGACGTCTGGGATCACATGTGACTCTCTAGCGGTGCGAAAGCTGCCTCTATGGTCCAGAACGCCACTCTAGCCGTCCTGGATGTATGTCTCCATGATCGAGGTGGATTTCTGGGATGGGACGTGACCAGCTAGTTGCCGGACAACCCGCTCTATGACCACAATGCCACTCAAGCCATTCAGCAGGTATGTCTCCGTGATGCAGGAGGATTTCTGGGATCGGAGACGACTCTCTAGCCATGGCAATACCCTCCCTGTATGCCGGAATGGCACTCTAGCCCTCCTGGATGGATGTCTTTGTGATGCGGGAGGACCTGCGTGTTTGGAACGGAGTCTCTAGGTGCTTTGACACCATCTCTACCGCTGGAATGCCACGCTGGCTGTCTGGGAGGTCTGTGTGTATGATCTGCTTTGGACTTCTGGGATGGGAGGGGACTCTCTGGCTGTGGGAACACTGTTTTCAACAATAGGAAGGCCTGTCTGGCCATCCCAGACGTATGTTTCTCTGATCTGGGAGGATTTCCGGGATCGCAGTGGAGTCTCCATCTGCTGCAACAGCATCTCTCTGATGAGAATGCCAGTCTATCCATGCCGGAGGTATATCTCCGTGATCGGGAGGGCCGTCTGAGAGCAGAGCGGAGTCTCCAGGCGCTGCAACACCATCTCTATGACTGGAATGCCACTCTAGCCCTGTGCGAGGTATGTCTCTCTAATCCCAGAGGACTTGGGGGAGCGGAAGGGACTCTGTAGGTGCCAGAACACCATTTCCACGAGCGGAATGCCACCCGAGCCGTCCCGGATGCAGCTTCTCTATGATGTGGGAGACACTCCAGCCTTCCATCCCTTTTCAGGCTCCGCTTATTTCTGTCCTTAGTTGCCCTCCAGTCTCTCACTGATTTTCAGCCTCCACGTTTCTCTAGCCTCTCCTTGCCCTCTGGCCTCGCACATCTTTCTGGCCTACGACACGCCATCAACCTCCACTTCTTTCTGGCCTCTAGCTGCCCTCCGGCCTCCCACCCCTTTTCAGCCTCCACTTTTTCCTGGCCTCTACCTCCCCTCCGGCCTCCCACCCCTTTGTGGCCTCCCACCCCTTTTCGGCCTCCACTTTTTCCTGGCCTCTACCTCCCCTCCGGCCTCCCACCCCTTTGCGGCCTCCCACCCCTTTGCGGCCTCCACTTTTTCCTGGCCTCTACCACCCCTTTGCGGCCTCCCACCCCTTTTCGGCCTCCACTTTTTCCTGGCCTCTACCTCCCCTCCAGCCTCCCACCCCTTTGCGGCCTCCCACCCCTTTGCGGCCTCTTTTGACTCTGTAGTCACCGCAACAACAGTCTCTTTGTCCAGGACACACCTCTAGCCATCCCAGGATTTGTCTCCATGATCAAGGAGGACGTCTGGGATAGGACGGGACTCTCTCACTGATGGAACACCGTTTCTACGATTGGGTTGCCACTCTAGCCATTCCCCAGGTACATCCCCGTGATCCGGCAGAACTTTGGGAATGGAG
>NW_028114030.1:0-33776 GCF_964289735.1 Phaethon aethereus | reverse complement strand
CAGCTCTTCTAACCCTGCTTTCACCCTAGGTGCAGTGGGAAACAAGGATGAGGAGCTTTAACAGCCTCAGCCTGGGGCAAGGCAAAGGAAGATCCTTTTCCTTGTCTGTCCCCTTCACACTTCCCAGCCCTTCAGCTGCTTTGTGTTCTGCGGTGCTCCCTCTTGTCCCCTTTGCCCCCTCCTTGGAGCTGGGCCCCAATGGTTCCCTGTCTGGTGCGATCGCATTGGAGCTGGTGTAGAACAAGGCTGGACAGAGACGGGATGTCCTTCCAGCACCAGCAAGCAGGCAGCTCACCTTGCTTTGGGGTGGATTGGGGAGGAGAGATTGTCCCATGTCCCCCTCCTTCCCGCTGCCAGCAGAGCTGTTGGTGGGAGGTAGGTCCTGGGGTGGGGGCCCAGGGGCTGGGAAGGTCTTGCTCCCTGCAGGGACTGGGAGGCCAGAGCAACTGGAGCTCCTGGGCACTGAACCTCAGCAGCAAGAAAGCCCCACAGCCTTCCCACATGTTTTATCTACCGCGGCGAACTTTGGGCACTGCCACCGGACTTTGTCCCATGTGCCAGCCCTGAGAGGGGCATGCTGTGGGGGATGAGTCTCCCCACAGCCTCCTGCCAAACAGGGAGAGGAAGCAGCACATGGTCTTCCTCCCCCCTGGGTGGGCTGGAGAGCTTGGTGGAGCAGGGGGCTTTCTCAGCCCTTCATCTCTTGCAGTGGGGTAGGTGATGGGCTGGGAGTTGGGGAGAGACTGGATCCCAGCCCATGATCAAGGGACACCACTAAGCTCTGCACTGGGAGCCCAGTTCTGCACTAGGGGGTACGGGGTGGGGGCGTACAGCTGTGCCTTGGGCCCGCAGCCGTGGGCAGGCCTGGCTCCCCGTGGCGGGGAGGTGGCTCGCCCCAGCCGCCTGATCACTGTGACACAAGAGCGGGGATCTGCAGGCACGGAGGAGACCAGGGGGTGGCATGTCTCAAGCAATCCCCATCCCCATGGGACTTGCGACCATGGGAGCCACTTCCCATCCCTAAGCTGGTTTTAACAGAGCCTGATCTTAAATGCAGGGGCAGGTGGCGCCCTGCATTGGCTTGCCAGAGTTAGAAGGTGGCCTGTGCGAGATGGAGGTGAGCGGGGTGCCTCATGCTCTCAGTTTGGGGGCAGCGAAGGTGAGGAGTTGGAGCTGGGCACAGTGAGCGGTAGAGGAGAGGGGGAAGCAAGGTGTTTATGCTGGGGTTCTGCTGCGTCTTACTTCCCTTTCTGGTCTCTTTTCAGGGTTTTGTATGGGTTTTTTCTTTGCAGATCTTGTTTGGGTCTTGAACAGACTTGTATATATTTTCAGTGCAAAATTCTGTAAATGGAAGAAAACAAACAAAAAGATTTAAAATGAAACGCCCGGCGCGAAGAATCTGATGTATTTATGGGAAATAAAGAGTTCTTTCCTGATCCTGTCCCTCTGCCTTTTAACCCAAGAAATGCATTTTCCCCTTATTTTTCCTGACCCCTCACAGGGTGGAATCAGCTCCTTGGTGGACATTTCTAGCTCAAATCCTGCCCCTGCACTCCTGTAACTCATCCCCTAGTCACCCAAGGCCTTGCCACGAGCAGGGAGAGGGGATGGTGGAAGTCCCCTTGCTGTTCTCAATTCCTGTTTGAGAGCTGTCACTTGCTGGCTGCTGCCCCCTTCCCTCCCTCGCTCCCTGGGGAGAGGCGGTGGGCAGGGGTTGGTGCCCCGCAGCCCAGGGGGAGCAGGGTTGGGGCTCCCACATGGCTGTTTGCAGCTTCACCGCTGCCTGTAGCAGCACTTCCTCCTCTTCCTCAGGGCTGCCTCTCGGAAGAGGCTCCCCGGGGCAGTTTCAGTGCAGGGGTGGGGGGGAGCAGCCTGGGGCTGGGAGCAGATCTCTGATATTGCATGGGAGGAAAGAGGCCACAGCTTGGCCACCACCTGATGCAGCCGGTGAGGGCCTGGGGGGCTTTTCTGTGTTTGAGGTAGGTGCTTGAAGCCCTTGCCTGCTTTCAGTGACCACAAGGTCTGTTAGGAGCACCCCCAGGGCTTGTGGCTGAGGGATCAGACATGCTTGGCCGCAGGTTTAGAGCAACCTGGTGTTCAGGTGGGGAGAGCAGTGCTCACTTGCTCAGTCCCCACTTGAAAACGAGGTTCAGCACTGTTTTGCGATGTGCTCATGGGAGGCTCACCCCTCCACCATGAAGGAGCAGAGGCCGGCAGCCCCCAAATTATTGCACCTTAAGCTTCAGGGCACAGGTGGAGTGGCCCTTCCGCCTCTTTTTCCTTTGCTGCTGGTCTCATCTGTCCACAAACTGACCGCTTCCCCTCTGGGCTCTGGTGCTAGTTCCTTTGCCACCCATGCAACCCAGCCGACAGCAACCTCCACTCGCTCTTAATGCAGAACCAGGAAAGTCCCAGCTGCAGGTAGCCAGAGATAAGGCGAGGTTTACATCTCATAGACCGAGAAGCAAAGGTGGTGGTGGTGTGAGGTGAATGTTTTTAGACAAAAAAAAAAAAAAAAAAGAGAAAAAGGCAAAGCGAAAGCTGAGCCCTGGTGCAGCTCTGCAGAGAGCAGGTGGCACCCAAGCCTGGGAACCGGGAGTTTGTGGTCCCCGTGCAACTGCGCGGGCGCTGCCGCTCTGCGCTTGGCCCAGCCGCCCGGCTTGGAGGAGCCCTGCCAGCAGTGGGGGAGCGGGGAGGAAAGGGGCCTCCCCAGGGCAGGAGGCAACAGCCTTGGCCGCAGCTTTGCGGTGGCTCCCGAGAGCCTCGGCGACGGCAGGGAGGGAAAGCGGGTTGGGGGGCGCAGCCCGGGTTGCGGGGGTGGCTTTGCTGCTCGCCCTCCTACTTTTGTCCCGACGAGGGGGACATGTCGTGGGGGAGAAGAGGCTGGAGCTGCACCCACGAGCATGGAGGGGTGCCCAAGGGGTGTTGGCAGAGTTTGGGTGACCAGCTAGGGCAGACCGTAGATCAGGCGCCCCGTACGCGCCACGCAGCCAGCTGGCATGGTCACGGGCTGCCCCACGGTGCAGCTGGTGGTGGGCAAGGCAAGGGGTGGAAAATCCACCCTGGCTGAGACTGAGCGCAAGAAACAGAGCGTGGGCCTTTCGCTTGAGCTCGGCAGCGGCGTGTGCTTGTCCTGCCTTGTTACGTGTTTGCTGTAATAATATTTCCCCTTTAAGGCTGGGCTGAAGTTATTTATACTTGTGGGGTGGTGACAGGAACACAGAGCGGAGCAGGAGCCCTGAACTGCTCTTACCTGATCTGCGGCAGAAGGGCGGCCGGAGGAGGAAGGAAGCTCAGAAAAAGAGGGAGTGAAAGAAGGGAGCGCAAGGGAAGGGAAGAGAAAGCAGGCAGGGCATCCCCAGGGAGGGAACCAGCCGGGGAAACAGAAAAAGGGGGAACGAGGGAAGGAGGAAGGAGAGGAGTAAGGAGGGAGAGGTCCTCAGAGCACAGCAAGGGGCAGAGCGGCTCCGGGGGGCCAAGGAGCTGCCGGCATCTGATGCCAAGCGTCGACAAGGGGTGCTGAGAGGGTACAGCCAAGAGGAGCAGCTCTTGTGGTCTCCTCCCGGCTCTCAAGATGATGAAGAGGCAGTTTAATCGGATGCGGCAGCAGCTGTCCCATCCCAACGTCACCAGCCGGTAAGGACTTCTCCACTACCTGTGCCGGAGGGCTTTGAGGGAGCGGGATGTGGGTGCTGGAGGGCTTGTGCTGGAGCTGGACTGACCTCTCACGGCTGGTAGAGAGGGGACGGGGGGAATGACCCCGGGTTTAGAGCATCTTCAGCATAAGTGGAGGGGCTGTGGCTCCCTGGCGCCTGTGGGGCAGCGGGAAGGCTGCACTGGTGCTGCTCAGCAGGGACACGATCCCCAAGCCCAGCTACCTCTCCCAGGGCCCACATATGCTGCGTCCACCTGGAGATGGACCTTTCCCGAGCTTGGCTTCCCCAGGATGTGAGGGCAATGGGAAGGGACCTTCCAGTCACATGCCCTTGGCTGTGCAGTGACCAGGAGGCTGTTAGGAGCTGGGACCTGCCCTCCCCACTGAGCCCGGGGTGCTCCATGCAAGTCAAATTCCCTGCATAGCTCTAGCTGGCCCAGCAGCATGGGTGTCCCGGGATGCCCTTTGAGGAGGGGACTGGGGATCCTCCGAGGACCCATGGAGGACTTACAGCTTCACACAAATCCCTCCAGCCCCATCCTACCTCCACTGCTTCCTTATTTTGGTCTTGGGCTTTCCAAAGTTCTCCCCTTGCAAAACCCAGAACTGAAATTACAGGGCTGGGCCCTCCCTTCCCAGCCCCCTCGCTCCTTCTTTCCTACAGCCACCTCCGCAGGTTCCCCAGAGCTGAGAGTCTGAGTAGGACCAACTGTGTCCCCTGGACCACTGAGGTCCTTCAGCCAGCCCAGCAGACCAGTCACAGGGAAGCAGCTCCTACATCCTGGTGGCCTCTTGCTCTTCTTGCATTCCCCAGAGGGGAGCATGATGCCCTTTCCCATCCCTCCCCACTCAAGATGTCTCATCTCCATGTCAGATCCACCTCCCTTTCGTTTAATGCCGGGCAGGCAGGAGGTCTCAAGCAGCTCGTGCAGTCCAAGAGCAAGCTCTTCACCCGCAGCAGAGCCTCTTCTCTGCGGGCTGCAATCTCACGTGATTTTGCTTGTCTTCAACCAAGCCGCCCCCATTTCCTGCAGCTCCACGGCCTCGTCCCGCGTCGCCTCTGGCGGGTAGTGAAAAGAGAGAAACATGAACTGGGGAAAAAGCAGCAGCAGCAGAGAGAAAGCAAACAGGGTTTCTGGGGCATAGCAATGGCAGCAGGCCATAAAGCAAGGTTACATCTATGGGAGGCATCAGGGAGGTTTGGTGGTGATGGCAGCTGCTGGGTTTTGAATTTGGTTTTGAGCAGAATTTGCTGCAAACCAGAAGTTTCCTTTGCTAGATTAGCTTCTAAGACCTGCTGCAAAACCGAGCAGAAACCTGGTTTCATGTAGGCATTTCTGGAGGGGATGGTGTTGGTCTCAGTCCCCAGCTTGACCACAAAGATATCCTTGCTCCAGCACTCAGTGGCCCCACAGCTGGTGGCTACCCTGGCCTGAAAAGACGCATGCTGGGCTCCAACAGCACTGCCCTGGATTCACCTTCAGGGGAGAGGCAGGAGGTAGAAGGTTTCACCAGCAAACAGCTCACCCCTGCTGCAGCCCCACTAGGCGCCCCATCTCAAAAAACAGGCCACATCCAGATGTTTTTGACTGTGGTGCTCTGAACTTGAAGGCCCATCTGATGGGGTGTCCATCAGCTAGCAAAGGTTGGCTGCCTTGCCCTGCTCCTGCTGTTCTCGTCCCCCCGGGCTCATTCTGTCCATATCCTTGCGTACGATGGTCCAGGCCATAGCCAGTGTCTCCTGCTCCCAGGAGCCCAAAGAGAGGCGAGTGGGATGCATAAGGACCTGCCTTCCCAAGGAGGCTGGGTGGAGGTCACCCCCATCTCTTGATGGCTCTTTCTCCTTCCTCTGCAGAGCCCAAGAAACAACCGAGCTCCTGCCGGAAGATTTGCTGCAGGTGAGGCGCGGGCTGGGCTGGCAGGCATGTGTCTGCTTGTGCCTGGGTGTGGGAACCTGCCCCATTCCTGCCTGCGATTTGCCCTGCCGGCACGTCCAAGTTACAGGGCTGGGATCTGCCCGCGTGCCAGAGGGCAACTCCAGGACCATGGCAGCAAGGGAATGGCAGGCTTCTGCCATGGGAAAGGGCTTCCCCAGCTGTTCATAGAGGGATGAATCCTGACCAGGAGCTGTGCTCCCTTTTCCCTGGACCAGGGATGCTCTGGGCTGTGGCAGGATGGTGGGCAGGCTTCTCTATTCCCAGAGCTGGGTGGTGGGGAGATGGCCTCAGGGCGCCCACAGTCGGCGAAAGGGCTTCCCCAGTTCCACCTTTCCATCCCCAGATCGAGCAGAGGATTGAGCCGGCCAAGCGAGCGGCTCACAGCGTGTCCAAGAGGCTCCAAGCCTGCCTGCAGGGGCAGTGCGGCTCCGAGATGGACAAGCGAGTGGTGAGTAGAGTCCTCCCTCCACAGCCCACACTTGCCCCGGCTCTGTCCCCTGCCAGCAGAGGGAACGGCCAGATCCCTGCTTTGCAGGCTTTGCCGAAGGGTGGCCTAAAGCCCAACCCAGGTCCCATCTCCAGCAGTGGCCACCAGCAGGTGCCCTGGTAGAGCAGAGCAGGGCAACCCTCTCCACCACTAACTTGAGACTTCCCAAGACAGAGATGCTGTCTTTGCATTGAATAACACTCCAAAGCCCCGTTGTCCGTGTCCCTTCCTGAACCCCTGTGAACCTCTGGCACCCATGGTGCCCTGCGGTGAGGAGCACCACAGCGCAGCCAGGCACAGCGGTGCTACCACTTCTTCCTCTTTGGTTTGAGCCTGCCACCCTCTTCCCTCACCAGGCCTTGTCTGAGAAGCAAACAGTGGACCCCCCTGCACTGTCCTTAGCCCGCCATGATTTTGTGGGCTCCCCTCTTCTTGGCAGCCTGACAAGCCCCAGCTCGGCTTAATTATTCTTGGTGATTAAACTGCTCTGTACATTTGAAGCTGTGGCAGGTCTTGTCTTGTTGAGGGCCTCTATCAGTGTCACGGTCCTCCACAGGGGACTATTTTAGAGAAGGCTGGAGGTTTTCTAACCACCTACAGAGCTTCAGTGGCTTGTTTAGCTAACTGGATCCTGGCTTTGGCTGAAGAGACATCCAAAGGACCCCTCCTCAGGCCTCAGAGCCAACAGGGCTGGGTGGGCCAGGGGAAGATGTGGGGACCCAGCACAGGGTTTGGCCACTTGCTCCCATGCCATGGTGGCATGCTTCATGGGGAGGGAGCTGGCACATGCCAGCTCACCATCCCTTTCCCAAATCCTTGGCTCTGTGCAGAAGAAGCTGCCCTTGATGGCTCTGTCCACGACAATGGCTGAGAGCTTCAAAGAACTGGACACAGAGTCCAGCCTCGGGTAAGTGCAGGTGGGAGAAAGGGCCAGGGGCAACCCCAAAAGATGCCAGACTTTGGCAGAGCCACTGTCTTGGCTCAGGGGCTCCCATGGCCAAGCTGAGCTATCAATCCCTGTCCTCAGAGCCAACGTTGGTGTAACAGGAGGAGAAGGAACAGCCACTGCCTTCAGCCTCCAATTGCAGAGGGGTCCAGGGGCTGGCTCAGGGTCCCACATGGGTATGGGTATGGTGGGGGGTGTTGGGTCACAGGGTGGCATGGCTTCAGCCTGCAGTCATTTCATCTCTGTCCCACACACAGGAAAGCCCTGGAGATGGGCTGCTGCATACAGAGCTCACTGGCCAAAATCCTGGCCGAGTTTGAGATCGCCCTGGAGCACGACGTCCTGCAGCCGCTCAACAAGCTCAGTGAGGTAGCCCTGGCTGCCCTCCCAGGTCCACTGCCCTGTCCTACCTCCCATTCCCACAGCCCCAGGCCTCTGCAACTCCCTCTGGCCCCTCTCTCCCACAGGAGGAGCTGCCCATCATCCTGAAGCACAAGAAGACCCTCCAGAAGTTGATCTCTGACTGGAACACCATCAAGAGCCGGTACAGGGCACACCACGGCTGGGGATCCAGGGCACATGGGGCGCAGCCCCCAGCCCAGTTGGGGGAGAGAGGAAGATGACTGCCTTGGGGAGCAAATTTCCCAGGGCTGGAGGTGGAGTCAAAGAGGCAACAGCTCTTCAAGAGCACCCAGCCAGCCCCTCTCTGCGGGTGCATCCCGCTCTGGGCTGAGCTGTGGGCTCCATGGCACAGGAGAGAAGGGCAATGCTGTTGCTGAAAGCAGCAAAGTGCCCTGGTGCTGCTCAGTGCTGCAGAGATTGCCCTGCTTTAACTCTTGCGGGGTAGCCCGTGCCGTGCTGGGTTTCTCTGGGAGAGTGGGGCAGCCGTGGGTCGGGTCGCTGGTGGCTCATTTCCACAGTTTCCACACTGCCCTCCCTTTGACCAGAGGGAAGAGAGGAGGGAATATCTCAGGAACAGGGCTTGGGAAGGGTCCTACAGACCCTGGGCGTTTCAGGCAGCCATGCTGAGTGATCCCCATCTTCACAAGGTCACACCCCTTGGTACAGCAGCATCTTTTTCTGGGGGAGGGAAGTGAGAAGTGCTGGCCAACGAAAGCCACCATAGGGCAGTACTGTGACTTGCCATCCCCTTCGTGGTCCCCATACCCCTTCTGCACAGCCGTCCCACCCCGTGTCCCTGGCGCTGAGCCTGTGGGTGTGCCTCTTCTACCCCAAAGGCTGAACCAAGCTGCCAAGAGCTCCAGTAACAGCTCTGGTGCTGGTGCTGGCCCCGGGGCATATTCTGCTGCCAACAAACTGGAGACCTTGAAGGAAGAGGAGGAGGAGGTGAAGAGGAAGGTGGAGCAGTGCAAGGTGAGAAAGTTACTTGCACTCCCCCCCGGGGCAGCTCCAGGGCTGGAGACCTGCTCCCCCTCCAGCAGCTCCACCCAAGGTGACCCCACACCAAGACAGATGCGGCCAGCTGGCATGCCCTGCTCTCTGCAAGCAAACTGGTCCCTCGAGGAGCAGATATGCAGATGCCACAAGCCCAGGGAAGAAGAGTAAAGGATTCAAAGCACAAGCTGCTGCAGAGAGGAGGCTCCAGGGACTAGAGCAGGGAGCTTATGGGGTCCCCTTGGGCTAGGAGCCAGCTGAGCTGGGGTCTGTGCTGGGTGGCAGGGGACTTTCGCATCAGCTTCCTCCACCTCTGCCATTTCTCTAAAAAGCCCAGTGCCTCATCTGGCAGATCCCATGGGCGTGCTGGAGCCTCTTGTCCCTGAGCCTCTCGTGCCAGGACTCTGATTGTAGGGCAGGTTGCTGACACTACCCAAACGCAAGCTATGGGAGCAAAGAGGAATCCCACCAATGTGGTCCTAGCCTGCCTCCCCACCGCACCCCGGAGACTCTATCTGGGTGACTCACAGCCCAGACGTGGGGCTTTGTGAAGACATTCCCTCTTCCTTGGGTGCCAGGGAGGAGGTGGAAGGTTGCTCTTCTCCTTGTCTCCCTTCCCAGGATGAGTACATGGCTGATCTCTACCACTTCTCCACCAAAGAGGACAGCTACGCCAGTTACTTTGTCAGAGTAAGTCCTCTCTTGCACTCATCCTCTGCATGTGAACATCTTCCAGGGTATGTGTGAGCCCAGCCTTGTCCCCATCGGCAATGAGCCCTCTGGCCAGGTACCAGCAGATGCCCAAAGCTGGCCTTGCTCCAGCTGTGGGTGCACGTCACCGCTAGCACCAACTGCAAACAGAGCGGCTTGTCCCAATGACACCCTCATGTCCAATTTGCCCTCTAACCTTCCCTATAGCCACAGTCCCATGAACCCCAGGGGAGTTTCCCTTTGCAGCTCCCCCTTCACCCTGTCTGCGTCTGCGTGCAATGTCCTGGGGATGGGGCTCTCTCTGAGAGGGGCTGGTGCCAAACTGAGCACTGTTTGCCTGTCCCCTGTCCGGCAGCTGCTGGAAATCCAAGCCCAGTACCACCGACAGTCCCTGGGATCCCTGGACTCGGCTCTGGCAGAGCTGAAGGAAAGTCACAGCCAGAAAGGTACCCGCTGGCTCTCCTTGCAGCCCAGGGGAGGGCTGCAGCCGAGCCCAGGGGATGCGACTGTGGCCGGCACGGCTGGGAAAGGCAGATTTTCCCTCCCTGCCCCTGCTGCTGCCTCCCACGTTGGGCTGGTGGGATGGGGATCGCAGCCTGAGGCGGGCTGGGGATGCTGCCTGCCCTGCCTCTGCCTCCACCCAGCCCCGCTCCCCTCGGAGTGAGAAGTCACTGTGGCTAGATGCTGCCTGGCCCTGGCAGCCACTGTCCCTCCCAACATTCACCTCCTTCTTCTAGAGCCCTCCTTGGCTGCAGACACCCCGGTGGCAGGGTACTACGGCGTGCCCCTAGAGATGCACCTCAAGAGCTTGGGCCGGGAGATCGCGCTGCCCATTGAAGCCTGTGTCATGATGCTGCTGGCCTCCGGCATGAGAGAGGAGGTGGGCAGCACTCCTGAACCCCCTGCCACCATCCCCCAGGCCAAATGCAGCCCCCTATATCCCTTCCCTCTTCGCCCCATCCCCAGGGACTCTTCCGGTTGGCAGCGGGCGCCTCAGTGCTGAGGAAGCTGAAGAGCAGCTTGGCCAGCGGCTCCAACGCCCTGGAGGAGTTTTACTCGGACCCCCACGCCGTGGCTGGTGGGTGCTGGTGAGGCAGGTGGGGGGACACGATTGGGCAGTCTCTGCCATACCCCAGCCGCCATCACCCCTGCCGCTCCCCCTCCCCTTCCAGGTGCACTGAAGTCCTACCTGCGGGAGCTGCCCCAGCCTTTGATGACCTTCGAGCTCTACAACGAATGGGTCAAAGTGGCCAGGTGGGTTCCGGGTGTTGGGGCAGAAAAGCCTGGCAGGACTCAAAAAGCCCGCAGTCACCCTGCTCCATCCCTCCTGGCACTCGGAGCAGGGCTGCTCGGCCTCATTTGCCATGTGGGGAGATACCAGCGCAGTGCCTGGTCTGTCACATGCTTGGCAGAAAACCAGATGGCCCAAAATCTTGGAGAATAGCAATAAAATGGCACAGCAAGGGGGAAGGCTGCACCCTTTTTGATGGCAAGAAGAGCTTAGTCTGTGAAGACCCACTTGGCCTCAGCTGTGTGAGCCCCATCTCACTGGCTCACCAGCCCAGTTTGGCCTCTTGCTTTGGGGATGGAAGGGGTGGTGAAGGAGGCACAGCAAAAAGCCTGGGGAAAGGGGGAGAGCATCTTTCTGAAAGGATCGGCTCAGTGCCAATGAACCCCATAGTCACTGTGAAGTAGGGTGTCTGCTCAGGGCAAGGCAATGCTCACTTCTGGAGCCACCCACAAGCTATATTTGTATCATATAAAATTCCTTTTGAGCCTTTGGGGTGCAATTTTGTCCTCCATGGATGGCTGCCTTAGCTGCCCAGTAAAGTCAGCAGCAGGGCATCTCCATCCTGAGGGCTATGGCTTGCACGGGGCGGCCGACACTGGCCTTCTTCCTTTGCACACTGTGTCCCTCTGCCACAGAGAGCGGGGCTGAGCTCTCCGCTCCTCCTTCTTCTCTCTTGCAGCTTAAAGGACATTGACAGCCGCGTACAGAGCCTGCAAGACACCTGCAGCCGCCTGCCCCAGGAAAGCTACAGCAATCTGAGGTGTTTTGCAGGGACAGCGCTTCTTCAGCCCCACGCAATCACCAGGGGCAGCCATTCCCTCCCCAAATCTGTATGTACTACCCCTTCACCCTCCTTTTACCCCACAGGTATCTGATCAAGTTTTTAGCCAAGCTGGCCGAACACCAGGAGGTGAATAAAATGACGCCCAGCAACATCGCCATCGTACTGGGCCCCAACCTGCTGTGGTCGCAGCAGAGCACAGGGTAAGGCTTGGCTCAGAGGGGTGAAAGGCAGGTCCCCAGCCCTGGCTGGGGTGCCCTGAGTGCTAATGCCATGAGAAAGGCTGATCCAGCAGCCTTCAGGATGGTCCAAAGCACCTGCACCTCTTCCATCCTCAAGTCCTGTCCCTTGTCCCTGCAGCCGCTGAGTGGCATGTCTCCTTGCCAGGCACATGTCCTCTTAGCCATCCTGCAAAGTAGCAGAGGAAGAGGCTGAGACCCAGAGCACTTGTGACATGGATGGCCTCCAACACCACTGGCCTCCAACAACTATCCAGGGTTTCCAGGACAGGGACCAAGGCCCGCCTCCTGCCATACCACCCTCCTCAGCTGGGCTGTTGAGCCTCCTCAGCTCCTTTGGGCTCTGCCCCCTTAGGAATGAACACCAAAAGGGTTAACGGCCCAAAACCCCTTTTCTGATGCCTCCCCCACCCCTGTCTCTCAGAGACCCCATGCAACTGGACTTGGCCTCGGTCTCCTCCATCCAGGTGGTGGGTGTGGTGGAAACCCTCATCCAGAATGCGGACACTCTCTTCCCCGGAGGTAGGGCGACAGCCTCGCTTGGGGGGGCCGCAGCCCAGGGTGAAGGGGGGAGGAAGGGAAAGGGACATTTCTCCACACTCAGGAGGAGGGAAGCGGGGACCTGCTCTGGTTCCCTGCCATGGGGTCATTGGGGGAAGCTCTGGGCGGCAAGTGCTTCCTCACAGGGTCTCCTCCTTTCCCTCCACCCAGAGGTAGATTTCAACGTCTCGGGCATGTTCACACCACCCACGAATGGTGGACTTGGCGAGGCTGCCCCAGTGGAAGAGCTGACCCCCGAGCCCCCTCCAGCCAGCACGCCCACTCTCCCGGTTGGAGAGGCGTAAGTCTGGTGGGAGCTGGAGGCTCTGGCTGTCCCAGCTCTCCCCATGTCCTTCCCCAATCCCACCCCAGACCAGAGGCTGCACCCTCGCAGGTGGACGCGAGGTACCTCGCAGCCAGGACCGCCATGCCCAACCAAAGCCGGACTTGCCCCATTCTCTGCGCAGCACCTCGAGGGACCCCGAGGCCAGGTCCCAGCCAGCATCCCCAGCAGTGACCAGACCATCTCCCAAAGCTGCAGGGACGCCGGCTCCGACAATGACTGACGACAGCGCCCGCAAAGGTTAGGGTGCCCCAGGCAGCACGTTGCTTGGGAAATGACACCCCCAATGCCACCTCCTCTGGTTTGCCTTCATCCCACCATTACCCACACAAAAGGATGCTGGGGACATCCCTGCCACCACATGAGAGGAAAGGCCTCTGGCCAGGCCAGCGTGGCCAGAATCCACTCCCTCATTGCGTGATCCAGCCCCTCATTGCATGCTCCAGCCCCAGCCAAGGTGGGACTGGGATGGACATGGTAGGTCCTCCAGTGTTGGGTCGAACACCCCCCATGAAGAGGTGTCCAGGCTTACAGGCCCTTGTGAAGGGAAGAGGGTGGGAAAAGCCACCAAAACCCTGTGCGCACTTGGATCTCCAGTATGGGAGTTGGGCAAGTGGCAGTTTGTCCATCAGTCTGGCTGCAGTCCCCTGCATGACCCACAGCCAGCACTGCAGCCCTCTCTGCCCTGGGGAGAGACTTTGGCAGAGGGGACCCCAGCCCACCGCAGCTTTCTTTCCAGGCAAGCGCCCGGCTCCGTCCCGACCCATGATGCCGCCGCCACCTGTGGCTCAGCCCCGGAGCACGGCTGCCGCCCCAGCAGACCCCAAGCACGCAGCCAGCCCCAAAGCCCGGCCGCGATGGATGGCCGGGGCACCCAACCGAGCCCCTTCTGTCCCACCGCCACTGCCCCCGCAGCCGGCACGCCGTCACAGCCGAGATGCCCTGCCGTCCCCCAGGCCTTCCGCTGTTGAGGCCAATGTGGCAGCTGCCATGGACTGTGCCCTGGGAGCCACAGACGAGGGGCAGCCGCTGCTTGCAGGACGAAGGAGCCCCCTGGCCACGTCGCCGCCAGCGGGACAGCCCACGGAGAACTGAGCAGGGTGGGGGATGTGGGGACCCCACGGGGGCCAGGGAGATGGGGTCTGTTGCCCCTCTGGGACCCAGTGGGCGCTGTGGAAACGCCAGGGTGGCCTGAGGGGTAGCATGCTCCTCCATCTTGGTCCCTTAGCTCATGCCAGCTGGGACCCTCTGCCTTGCCTCCCCTTGCTCTCCTGTCCCCACAGAGCCTTCCTTCCCGCATCACCATGTCCCTTGCCGGGGCCCGGCCACCCCTAAGGGACCCAGCTCCCTGCCCAGGAAGTCCCCAGTCGCCAGTGAGCAACCTGCTCAGGTCCATGGGGGTCCTCCGGTGCCCAGAGGGCAGGAGGGGGTGAGGCAGGGAGGCTCCCAGGTACTGCCTGCGGTTTTCGGGCCAGCGTGGGCAGGTTGGCCCTGTGAGGCCATTTGTGGGCACACAGCCACAATCCCAGCCCCTTCTGCCCCATTTTGCCTTAAAATGTGTTGCCCCAGGAACACAGAGAGACAGAAAGACATACATATAAAAATATACATATATTTTGCAACTAAATTATTTAAAGAGCTGGTGTCGCAGTGGTAGGCAGGCGTGAGCAGCGCACATTGGCAGCCCGAGGTGCTGCCCCCCCGACCAGGTTCCAGCCGGGAGGAGGGAAGGAGAGTTCCCCGGGGACGCCGACGCGGAGAGGCACGGCTCAGGCCCAGGACGGGAGCACAGCCAGCTCCCCCGGCCCACGGACGGACAGGGCCAAGGGATAATGGCGGCTCCGCTGCCCACAGGCCCTGCCGCGCAGCAGGGGGCGCCCTACCACAGCTGCGTTCACCCGGGGAGGCGGTGGCTGTGGAGGGTGACTTTGGCCAATCGGCAAGCGCGCTCAGGCTCTGTCCCGCCTCCTCGTCGCCTCTCGCAGTAGCCAACGGGACGGCGCGGCTTTAGGAGCCGGCCTCCCGCCGCTCGGCTCCTCCCTTTCCCCTCGAGGGCGACCGGGCCGCGCGGCTGCCGCTCGGTGTGCTCCCAGCTTCCCATTGGTGGGGGCGGGCGGTGATTGGCGGAGCGGAGGGGCGGGGCGGGACGCGGCTGCCGGCCGGCCGGCGGGCTGCAGCGGCGGCGGCATGGCGAGCTGCCGGCGGCTGAGCGGCGCGGGGCTGCGGGAGGTGCTGGGCCCGGCGCAGGGGCTGCTCTTCGACTGCGACGGCGTCCTGTGGGCGGGCGAGCGCGCCGTTCCCGGCGCCCCCGAGCTGCTGGAGCGGCTGCGGCGCAGCGGCAAGGCCGCCCTCTTCGTCAGCAACAACAGCCGCCGTTCCGTGGCCGAGCTGGAGCGGCGCTTCAGCCGCCTCGGCTTCCGCGGCGTCCGCGCCGAGCACGTCTTCAGCTCCGCGCTCTGCTCCGCGCTCTTCCTCCGCCAGCACCTCCTCGGCGGCGGCGGGAGCGGGAGCGGGGGCGGCCGTGTCTTCGTGCTGGGCGGCGAGGGGCTCCGCGGCGAGGTGCGCGACGCCGGCCTGCGCCTGGCGGGCGAGGGCGAGCCGGCGCCCGGCGCCGCCGAGCCGGTGCGGGCCGTCCTGGTGGGCTACGACGACCAGTTCACCTTCGCCAAGCTGGCGCAGGCCTGCGGCTACCTGCGCGACCCGCAGTGCCTCCTGGTGGCCACCGACCCCGACCCCTGGCACCCGCTCAGCGACGGCCAGCGCACCCCCGGTGAGCCCGCGCCCCCTCCCCCGCTGCCCCGGGGAGGGGGGCGCTGGTGGCGGGGTTGGCCTCGATTGGGGTTCGCCATCCCAGGCCCGGGCGAGGCGGTTCCCGGAGCATCAGGACGGGCAGGGCTGCCCTCCCGCATCCCTGCCAGCTCCTGAAGCCGTGTTTGGCAGCAACCTGCTCGCTCATCCTCCGGCGGGACCCAGTGCCCGGTTAGCTGCAGCTACTTCATTTTTCTCCTTCTTCCTCCTCCTCCAGGGACTGGCAGCCTCACAGCCGCGGTGGAAACTGCTTCAGGCCGCAAGGCACTGGTGGTGGGGAAGCCGAACACGTACATGTTTGATTGCATCGTGGAGCGTTTTGGCGTTGACCCGTCCCGCACCCTTATGGTGGGAGACCGTCTGGAGACAGACATCCTCTTCGGCAAGAACTGCGGCCTCTCCACCATCCTCACCCTGACGGGTGTCTCCCGCCTAGAAGAGGCGCAGGCCTACATGGCCAGCGACAGTGCTGCTGCCAAGGATCTGGTGCCCAATTATTATGTGGACAGCATTGCAGATTTGATACCGGGCCTGGATGAGTAGCAGTGTGTACCTGTGAGGGCAGAGTGGTCAGGTTCCCCATCCCAGATCTCCGTCTGTTCCCATTTCTCTGCCCTATTCCCTCAATTCCTGGTTTCTTCACATTCCAACACCCTTCTTTGGGGGCAAAAAGAGGGGGGTTGGCAGGAGGGGGCAGGGTTCAATTTGTCTCCTTTTCTGCCAAGAGCTATCCGTGGTGGACAGAGTCCTTCTCTCCCTCATATGCCACCTGCCAGCGTCTCTGGGAGAGAACTGCAGGCTGATGGGGGTCAAATCAGTGTGTCTGTGTGGCCTCTTACCCCTGCAGGGGTTAGGGACCAGCTGTCTTATTTTTCTCTTAGATAACCAGTGGCGGCCTTTTACTGCTGTCCCTTTGCTCACGTAACTCTCCACTTCTGAGCTGCATCCCTGCAGTCCTTGTGGTAACCCCCTCCTTGCCAGGGGACTGGCTGGTGGTGTCACCCACCTGGTCTCCATTGGTGCCAGGGTGTGTGGAAGGAGCACACCGGGGCTCTGGAGCGATGAATGAGAACATCTCTGCCTCCTGCAAATGAAAAGGAGCATCGCCTCATCTCTTTCCCCTATTCCTTGGAGATGTTTCCCCCACCACCCCCTGCCCCGACTCAGTTAATAACTGTTCCAGGTCCATCTGAAGGACTATAGAAAGGGAAGAGACAGGCTTGAGAGGTTTTTTTGGTGCCAAACAGACAAGCTGTGACTGCGCACAGTGGGTCTGCAGTTGTACCTTGTTTTCAAGCACCCTTTCCAAAGGGGCTTGTTGAAGGAGAGAGGGCTCCCAGACCACAACAGCACAGCAGTAGTGAACTGTACGACTCTTCCCCAGTTCCCCCTCCTCAGTGGATTTTGCTATAGTACAGTGAGAAAAAAGGTCTGATGGGGGTCTGTAGTCCAGCTGCTGGCATGCAGGTGAGATGGTAGTGGTATTGTCACTGCTGTGAATGTGTCGCAGCCCTCAAAATCATTCCTTGCTGCTTTGTCTTTCAATTTTTTTTTTTTTTAATTTCTTGATCTTATTTATCAAACTTATTTATTGTTCAAATATTGTATTATTTGTATAAACTATGCTGACTGGTTGCACCAAGGGGACAGGGGGCAGTGCCTTTGGGCCTCCCTTACTGTCCATGCCCCATGTTGATGTTCTTACACTCACCATGTCTCTGTATATAATAAAGTGTGAGCGTAGGCTGGAAATGGCCTCCTTTTTTCACCTGTGGTCCCATCAAGATGAAAATGGCCTGGGTATCTTTGAGACCTTGAAGATGAGGACATGGCAAGAGCTTTCCTCACTGAAGGGGGTGCTGCTGGGTAGAAAGAGAGGGATGGGCAATGTCTTGTGTACAGTGTCTGCACGCTGCTCTTTGCTGCTGTCTCTTACGGTGTTCTCAGAAATGGAGTTGAGGGTGGAGGCGGCCAGTGGGGCTGTGGTGTAGGGCGTGGGATCCAGCCAGGTGAATTGGAGCAGTGAGCGATGCGATCTTTGCGGGGTGCCTTTGCATTTCACAGCATGGGTGATTCCTGGCTGGGGAACAGTGACCGCTTGTTGCTGCAGCTGAGGTCTGATACTCAGGTGGGCCCTGACACAGCAGTGCCCAGCCCTTCTAGGGGTAGAGGTGAGGTGCAATCTGTCACCCGCTCAAGCTTGCAGAGGGCTGAGAACTGCCTTGGTAAGGTTTTACTGTGATCCTTCTTGTCTATGCTAAGCTGTGAGTGGAGGGGAGGTGGGTGTCACTGTACCCCTGGAGTGACCTTCACCAGACTGTAGCTTGCCATGCCCCATGCCCTCTCCTGGAGTTTGGCTGTGGTCTCAGGCCAGAGGGAGAAAACAGACTGGGTAAGAAAAGCATTTGAAATTGCTTGAAGGTACTTTGCCTCCCTTCCTCATACAGGAGATAAATCCTTCAACCCCTTTAACAGCTGTTGGTGGTAACCAAACATCACATCTCGTGCTTGAGAAGTCAGCTGTTCAGCTGAATAACCAGCCTCAGTGTAAGTTAGTGCTATGTCAGCTCATGTGGCAGATCTAGATGCAACTCACTGGCCCTAGGATAATTCCAGGTGCTGAGTGTCTTTCCCTCCCCTCTTCCAAAATAACTTAGGAAATGGCCCTCCAAAAAAAAAGAACAGCCAAAGAGCTTTCTAAAGACTGCCTGTCATCTCAATCAGTCCCCTTTGTATGCATCTGTTCTCCCTTTTGTCTGTCCTGTCTCCAGTTAGACAACCAGAGGACTACTACTCCCTCAATGAGTGCCTGACCAACACTCATCGAGCAGAGGCAAGATCAAGACCTAATGTGTCTGCTAAGGCTGGCTGTCTAATTAGAGATACCCTGACCCTGACTTATTTTTCAGTTCTTGTATCAGCCTGAAACTCAAGAGTGCTGCTGTTGTGACTCGGGGCCACAGCTGGCAATGCTCAGTATGGCTGAAAATTGCACAGGCTGAGTTGGTTACACATGTGTGTACAGAGGAGATAGTGCACAGCAAGAGCATCCCTGGGAGATGCCCCACTTTTTTTTAGGGTGCTTTGAGGGTGAGTCCTTCTTGTACTCTCTGCCTTGTTTGCTCTGTCCTCTCCAGCTCTCCCAGCTGGCAGACAGGAGTTTGGAGGCTGTGATCTCCCAGGCTGGAACACCAGGAAACAGAAGGCAATCCAGTAGCTAATCAGATCACAACAGCCTGTGTTTGGGCCCTCTCCAAAGAGACTTTGGAGTTTGTCCTTTGGATCCCAAATGGTGAGCCTGCAGAGTAGGCTTCCTTTTTCACATAGCTGCTGCTAAAAATGGAGGTCAGCAGGGGCGATGGCTGATCCTTATCTCTTATGACCATGTAACTTCTTTTGATCTGGTGCACCTCTCCCTGAAAGCTTTGTTGTGAAGCAGAGGTGGACTTGGAGCAGAAGCGGAATCAGCTTTACCTGGCCTTCCCTTGGTTCCTCATGTAGCTGAGAGCACCAGGCAGGGGTGACCTGTGTTCTGTAAATGCTTCCTCTCCCCAGTGATGGAAGCAGAGGGACAAGTTCTGCCTCTAGCCACAGGGCTTCTCTTGCTTTGAATGGGGCTGAGAGCAGCACTATAGGGGTCCATCAGGTCTGCTAGGCTTTGGTTTTGTGTGACTTCCCTCTGCTACTATTGCTCCTGCATGTAATGAAGGTGAGGGCGAGCAGATCTTATTAGAAAACTAGACTGGAAGTGTCCCTGAGGGACGACGAGCTCTCCATCCAGGCCCTTCAGACTCTGTTCAACCACTGACACTAAGGGGTCTGTGATCCTCATGGGGGTCAGGCCTTGGTTCCCTCTGGGGTGGGCCTGTTGGGGCTGCAGACCACATCTACTGTTGAAACTGAAAAAAGTGATGGCTCCTGCCTGGGTAGGCTGATTTCTTCTTGTCTAAAGCAGTTTTTCTTCTCGCATTGAGTGTTCAGGGAAGAAGTGCAGTTGCCAGGGAGCCCAGGGCTGTGGAGAGTGGAGCTGCGGCAGCACATGGGAGGGCGCAGCGGATGGGAAGCCCAGCTTGGTGTAGTGTAGGGAAGGGTATTTATTTTCTCAGAAAACTGCATCGTCGTTTCCTGCCGTGCAGTAGAGACAACACCCAGGCGGGTGGCAGTTGTTCCGTTACCCCAGGAACCTCCTATCCTTCATCTGTGAGTGAGGTTACTGTGGCAACCTCTGGCTGGATGATGTAAGCAGCAACCTGCCAAGCATCACCCGCTCTGGGCAAGGCCCGGGGAGAGGCTAGGGATGCCTCTGTTCCCCTGGTTGGGGAGAGGCAACTTCATCTTGCTCCTCAGACTCCAGCCATCCTTGGGCATGGACGGGTGGAGGAGGCAGAGAGCTGCGAGAAGTCTCTCTGGGCTCTTGGGAGCATGGGGCAATGCGGAAAAGGGTCGGATATATAAGTAGGTGAGCCCACTTCCATAGGAAACAACCTCTTGAGCCAGAGTGGACCGAGCTATACTGCTCCTGTTTGCGTGCGGCGTTCATGATTTGATGGCAGGTAACCTGGAAACAGTCTGTGTGTGCTCCTCCATGGCTGGCTGCTGCTCTCTTCTACTGCTTTGGACTGCTCTCACTGGCCTGACTTCTAATGTGCTGAGGCTTTGGCAACCTGATGTCACCTAGTTTTAATTGTTCTTCATCATGCTACTTTCCTGGGATCAGCATGTTAACAGGTGCTTCCTATGTTCTTTCTCAAGCATACTGCTCCCTTCCCTTTCACAGAATCACAGAATGGTTGTGGTTGGAAGGGACTTCTGGAGGACATCTGGTCCAACCTCCCCTGCTCAAGCACGGTTCCCTGTACCAGCAGCCCAGGACCATGTCCAGATGGCTTTTGACTGTCTCCAAGGATGGAGATTCCACAACCTCTCTGGGCAGCTGGGCCAGTGCTCTGTCACCCTCAGTAAAAAAAAGTCTCCTGATGTTCAGAGGGAACCTCCTGTATTCCAGTTTATGCCCATTGCCTCTGGTCCTATTGCTGGGAACCACTGAGAAGAGCCTGGCTCCATCTTTTTCGCACCCTCCCTTCAGGTATTTATACACATTGATAAGGTCCCCCCTGAGCCTTCTCTTTTCCAGGCTGAACAGCCCAGCTCCCAGCTTTTCCTTGTAGAAGAGATGCTCCAGTCCCTTAATCATCTTCATGACCCTTCCCTGGACTTTCTCCAGTATGCCCCTGTCTCTCTTGTACTGGGGAGCCCAGAACTGGGCACAACACTCCAGGTGTGGCCTCACTAGTGCTAAATAGAGGGGAAAGATCACCTCCCTCGATGTGCTGGCAACACTCATCCTCAGGCAGCCCAGGAAACTGGTTAGCCTCCTTTGCTGCAAGGGCACATTGCTGGCTCATGTTCAACCTGGTGTCCAACAGGACCCCAGGTCCTCATCTGCCAAGCTGCTTTCCAGCCCGGTGGCTCCTGGCATATACTGGTGCCTGGGGTTATTCCTCCCCAGCTGCAGGACTTTGCACTTCTCCGCGTTGAACTTCATCAGGTTCCTGCCAGCCCATTTCTCCAGCCTGTCGAGGTCCCTCTGGATGGCAGCACAACCCTTTGGTGTATCAGCCAGTCCTCCCGGTTTTGTGTCATCAGCAAACTTGCTGAGGGTACACTCTGCCTCATCATCCAGATCATTAATGAAGATGCTAAACAGGATCAGACCCAGTATTGACCCCTGGGGTACGCCACTAGTTACTGGCCTCTAGCTAGACTTTATCCCACCCTCTGGGCCTGTCCGTTCAGCCAGTTTTCAGTCCACCTTACTGTTTCTTCACCCAGCCCATACTCCTAGGGGCTTCTCTATGAGTATCTTATGGGAGACGGTGTAAAGGCCTTATTGAAGTCAGGGTAGACAATGACCACTGCTTTCCCCTCATCTACCAAGCCAGCCATCTCATCATAGAAGTTTGTGATGTTGGTCAAGCAACTGACATTTCAGGAAGACAACAAATGGGCCCAAAGATATTAATTGGTGAGTAGATGCCTTTAAAATGAGGAACTAATGATCATCCCAGCTGGAAAGCTGTTAGTGTTCAGCCAAATGACATGGTAAGAGAACTGGGAGGATCTGGAAGGTGTTGGGACTGGCAGGAGAGAGGAGGGTTTTTTGCATGGGAAAGTGCCTCCAGAGCCAAGAAAGGATCATGATCCTAGGAACTGGCTCGATACTTGCCCAACCTGATGCGAGAGTCCCCCTTTGCCAAGGCAGGCACTGCTGGCGCCACCCTGTCCCGCAGCAGCTGGAGCAGGGAGGAGGAGGAGGAGAAGGCAAGGAGCAGCAGCCTGTTACTGCCTGCCCTGGGGAGGCAGCCAGTGTTTGCTCTTCCTCCAGCCGCGGTGTGGGTAGAAGTCCCTCCTCTGCAGCACAGCTTCCATCTCCTCGTTCCTTACACAAGGCATTGCCCCCTCCACCCCATAACACAGGCTTTCAGGTACCCCTTTGCCATCCCCGTGTCATCATCCATTTTTCCCTTCCTTATTTCTGCCTCGTTCGCTCTACGGACCCTGACCCCAGCAAACTCGCCAAGCAGCCCAGGAGACTTGTGTGGCTATGCACGTCCAGGAACTGCTGCTGTCTTGTTGGACCCTGCCTGCCTGGGAATCGTGTGTGGATAATGTATTGGAAGTGCTCCTGGCAGACAAGCTATTCTGGCGCTCCATATAATCCCTGGGAGCTACTGAACAGCTGAACCTGCTGAGAGCAATTAAAAGCCATTAATAATTCCACCAACTTAAGGAGTTATACTCGTTTTTATAGCTTCAGTATACCACCGCAGCAAAGCACTGTCAGCTCTGTAAGCCTTCCAGAAGGAGACAAGGGAGATATGATGCCAGAAACATTCCCAGATCACAGGGCAGCTGCCTGTGACCATCCAGGTTGTTCTGCCCTGTGATTTAGTCTGCTAGATGTGCAGCTCCAGCAAATAGCAGTTTCCATTCTGTAAATAGGATATTGCTGAGCACTGAGATGCTCTCTCACGTGTTACGGGTAAGAGAAACCTGTCCTTTAAATGGACACCATTGTCTATCAGGCTGTAAATGAGGTTGCCCAAAGCCCTGCGGCAGCCTTTCTGCTCACCAGCCTTTGCTGAATCTCTAGCCTGGCTCCTGCGAAGATGCACAGACAGTGGTACCTCGTTAAAATCCAGGGGCAGGAATTGCTTCCCTGCTTGACCTGTTTCAAGTCAACTGAAACAACTAAGATGGGTTTTTTGTTTCCTCCAGGTGTACTCCGCTGTTGTACTATAGCTGCCTGTGTGCAAGTTAAATAGTTGTTCTCTGCAGCACAGATGCCAGAGGGAATTGAATCTTTGTGGACTGTAGGTTAGAGATTTCCCACCTGCCAGGACAACAGTGACTGTGGCCCTGGCAGGGTCCCCCTTCCTCACAAAACAGAGGTGTTCCTGACTTGGTGTCCTTCTCTGGCCTAATGTGTGGAAGATCCTGATTCACTTAACTTTGAGCAGAGCCTAGGAGCGGTGTGGGGCAGTGCCAGTCCCTATTTGTGTGCTTGCGGAGTCTGGGTGTGAAGGTGTGAAGAATGGCAATATGCTCCCATTCAACACTCCTGTACAACTAGGGGCTCACGTGCTTGCAGTGCCTTGGAAAGCTGGAGACGGATACATCTCATGAACTGGGGTGGCCGTACTCCTCCAGTGAAGAGCTCAGACTGTGTTTAGGCTGAACTTCCTGATGCTCACTGCCTTGTAATCCACTGCAGCCTCATTAGTTGCCTTCCCTCAACAATTTCAGGAGCAATGTGTCATCGAGCAATCCCACATTGTGTTTGACTCCTGTTTGGCCACACGCAACTCTGGATGCCCTTAAGCCGATGTTGCTGGAAAACTACCTGTTGGTGCAGGTTTTTGAGCTCCTTTCTTCTCAGTTACTTGTTCAGGCAGCCTGATGTCAATGATTACTCAGGAGAACTCTCTACAGAAGTGGTCTTCCTCATCCCAAAGGTCACTTGTCACTTGCTGATGGCCTGGCGGCAGCAGCACAGTCCTTCCTACCACAGCACACTTGTTCCTCAGGTCAGTCCAGGGATGGAGGTGGCTGGTCATTGCAAGTAGCACATGGTCCTGGCTTGCACATCTTTTAAGTGGCAGGACCTGAGGCAGACCCTGTGGTACTGCTTGCTGATGTAATACAAAATTCTGCCATTACTGCTTTAGGTGTGTTGTAAGCTTTCTGGAACAGCATCTCTAGCAATGGGACACAAACAGCAGTACGAAAATCTTCAATCCCTTTTAGTGATTTAGGAAGAGATACTGGAAAAGGAGTCTGTGAGTTACTCTGGGACTACTTCTGGCAGCAAACCTTCAAGCTCAGCAACATGAAGGCATCCTGTCCACTACACATATTTCCTTCTCCTGCCCTGGCAATGTTCTGCAATGCATAAGAGTAAAGCACAAACAAAGGATCTTCCTTATCCGCTCCTTGTGTCTTGAACTGGGATGCTGTGCCGGGTGCAATAAGTAAATTAGATATCTCTAGTAAGACACCTCTCTAGAGCTCTCATTCTTCCATCTCCTGGACTGTTGTTCTCTAAGCTGAAAACAAATCTAGAAGTAGGAGGCTTCTGCCTTGTGTTCCCATTATGCTGCCTGGATTGAATTGACACCAGATTTCTCTTTCATTTCATAACACTCATGTCAAATTTTTTCTTTCCTTTTTATTTTCTGTTGCAACTACCAGGGGCCCCTGGAGGAGTACGGCCACCCCAGCTCATGAGATGTATCCGTCTCCAGCTTACCAAGGCGCTGCAAGCACGTGGGCCCCTAGTTGTACAGGAGTGTTGAATGGGAGCATATTGCCATTCTTCACACCTTCACACCCAGACTCCGCAAGCGCACAAATAGGGACTGGCACTGCCCCACACCGCTTCTAGGCTCTGCTCAAAGTTAAGTGAATCAGGATCTTCCACGCATTAGGCCAGAGAAGGACACCAAGTCAGGAACACCTCTGTTTTGTGAGGAAGGGGGACCCTGCCAGGGCCACAGTCACTGTTGTCCTCGCAGGTGGGAAATCTCTAACCTACAGTCCACGAAGATTCAATTCCCTCTGGCATCTGTGCTGCAGATGTCCATTCCTTGTACAAACAGAGTGTGAGCTGTGCATCCTTGTCACCACCCACCCCACCAAGCACCAGTTGTTACCCTGTCCTTTAACACACAGCTGGGTAATACCTAGAGGCCTCATTACTAGGCATGGTAAGAGGAAAAAATGCAGTTGGATAGAAACAAGTGCGTCTGAAATTGTTTTCCAGCAGACCTCACTTTCCCTGTTCCCTGTCTGTCTCAGTAGAAGGGAAGGAGTGGGAGGTTCCACATCAGAGTTACTCCATAGCTCCATAAACCCAAGGTAAGCTGGTGCTGTCTGCAAAAAACTCAGTTATTTTCACAAGGGTCTGATGCTCAGTGACAGGAATGTTTCACCACAAGAGAGGAGGTTGTGCTGGGCAAGGGCAAACAGCTGAAGGTTGGAAAGCGGGATGGGATGGTCCAGGATGTCATCCTGGCTGATGTGAGCTCACTCACAGAAATATGGGTTGATAAATGGCAGCTGACTGGGAAAAGAGTGTGAAGTCCTGTCCCTTCACACATTCAAAACTTGCATTCCTCTGAGTTGTTGAACAAGCCCCCTTCCCGAGGGCTGAAAAACTGGATTTATAACCACAGACAATTTTGGCCATTCTTCGGGCATCGGCTTCTTTCACTGGCCATTTTCGACGTTGCAGGGCCCCTAACTACTGCTGGCACCCCTGGTGCAGCCAGCCACCCCGTGGCTGCAGCTCTCCGCTCCGGAGCTGTTTCTCATCACAGCTCATCCCTCCTTCCCCCCACAGCTCCGGTTGGCAGCAGCTCGGTCACGCAAGCTTCTCTGCTAAGGAGAGCCTGGTCGCTGGCAAGCAAAGGCTGTGTCCTGGAGAGCAAACGGCACACAATGTGGCTGACAGCCCTGCAGTCTGCATCCAAGTCACGGCTCCCTTTTGTGCGCGCTTAATCAGCTCCTTCTGTGCCAGGCTGCGCCTTGCCGTTGCTTGGCATCTTCTGTCACGCTTCCAGTCGCTCTTAGCAGGACCGTGCCCTCCATCTATGCCCTATAGTTTCAGTGCTATAGATGTATGTTTTCCAGTCTACACATCATCCTCCCTTCAATAGTTGTCTTACGCAGTTCTTCACCCTCCCCTGATGAATGCCAGACACCCTGCTCGCTGCTTTACTTGCTGCTCCATCGGCAGCACCACCACAGGAATTGCATTTGCTATTTTCCAGGCCTGCAGCACATTTTTTTGCCTATCCAAGTCAAAGTGAAGGAGGAAGCCAATCTCTTCAAGCACTGCTTAGCAGCAGTTTCAGGTGCCTCAATCTCTATGAATCAGACCTGAAGTCTGGAGCAGTGGGGAAAAGGGACGGAGTGGCCCTTGCGAGCCATCTGCAACCCCTTCCAAGGGGTGCAGCAATCCCAAATCCATATGCCTGTTTCCTGACCCAGGGCAGTTATTGATCCAGGCTGGGTGAGCAGCCAGATTTCACAGCGCAGCCGTACAGTGCCCCTTCTCCTCTGCAGCTACGCAGGCCAGGCAGGGGGAAGGAGAGCGCCTGGGACTGTGGTTGCACGATGCTGGGGAGCTGCACGTACACAGCCTTGCTGTTGTAATGGCAGCTCTCACCTTCATCCCAGCTCATGCACTGGTGTCCAGCTGGTTTGCCCCCGAGGGATGATGTTTCAACAGGAGGAGGCCACAGACGCTCAGCCGGAGCAGGGCAGCCGCCACGCCAGCAAGGCTGCCACCACAGCGTGCCCAGCCAGCCGGGCCCCGGGAGAGCCAGGGCTGCGGTTGGACTGCCCGCAGGCATGGCTGGCAGCAACGTCGGGCTTGGCAGCCCGGTGCAACGTGGAAAGGGAGCTCCCTGCTCCTCTGCAGGCAGAGCTGAAACAGGCCGGCTGGGCAATGGCGTGCTGGGGAGCTGGGGCCTGTTGGTGCTTGTCCTTGTTGCAGACGGGGGAGGCCAGGGACTCGGTCCATCCGCAGCTGGTGTGGCGTTGAGATTCTACCAGTGGTGCGAGCCTGGGGAGCCACCTTCAGGCACCCAGGGCCTTCAGGCACCCTGTTTTGCTGTGATAATGGCTGGTGTGCCGGCACTCTGCAAAACAGAATCACAGAATCATTAAACTTGGAAAAGACCTTTAAGATCATCAAGTTCAACCATCAGCCCAACACCACCATGCCCACTAAGCCATATCCTGAAGTGGCATGTCTACACGTTTTTTGAATACTTCCAGTGATGGTGACATCCCCTTGAAGCTGCTCTAGGGGACAATGGGGTGGACTCAGAGCTGGGTAGCATGCTGTGGCTACCAAAAAGCAGTGGTGGGTGCTGGCGTGCCATTAGCATCCTTCTCCCTCAGCTCTGTGGAGGCAGGAGCAGTGCAGCATGGTACATTCCCTCCAAAAAGCCTGCCTTTCCTGGAAAGCACCCCGTTTCCCCGCAGGAAGTATCATTCTGAGCCAGCGGCCACCCTCCTGCCTGCAAAAGGGCCGGCCTGCTCATGGCATGGCCGGACATCCTCACCTGCTTCTGCTTCTGGGAATAGCACCAAGTGCAGCATCTTGGTTTCACTCTGAGGGGTAAAACTGTCTGTTCCCCAACCGTGCCGAGACGCAGCCACGCACTGGGCACAGCCTGACCTTTCTGCAGCAGAGGAGCACCGGTTTTCCAAAGGGAAATGGCGACTTGATGGGGAGCTGGTCAGCATCCAGGACCAGTCCCCTGGGCAGCTACAGTCCACCAGCTTTGGTCAGTCATGGTCTTCACTTACTTTGTCTGCTTTCCAGAAGGCTGAGCCCAGCATTTTCGAGGCTGGCCTGACCCAAACTGCAGCAACCCTGAGATCCCCAAGGGTGGGTATGTGTGTGGAGGGGTAGGGTTTCCTCTGGCAGGGCTGCTCCAGCTCACCCAGTGCCCTGAGCTTCACTGCAGAGCTGTACAGCCACATTTTGTGACTACCCTTGCTTGACTAGGGGCTTATTGTTAGGTTTGAAGGAGAAGGCCTTGGTTCTGGGGACAAGGTTTTACCCCCATTTCCATGGACCTTTTTCTCCAGGGCTGAATGGTACTTCCCTTTGTCCCTCATTCCTGCATCCCAAAGCATGGGGTGTGATGGCTTTTTCAGCATTAGACATTGCTCTTTGGGGAGATACAGTCTTTCTGCAAGTCATCTCCTTCACATGGCAGCTAGGCAGCTTTACAGGTGGCGTAGCCCACCTTCTAGTCTTCATCCCAAATCCCTTTATGTGCCCAACAGGCCTGGGGAGCTATGGGAGCGGATGGTCAGAGACACCTGATGGCTGCCGCTCCAGCATCCCACCACTCCATGCAGCTGGATCCAGCCTAACCAAGTCATGGCAGCAACCTGAACTGCCTCTTCCCCTGGCCAAGGATTTGATAACCCTGAAGCCACCCGTCTAGTCCCATTGCATTGAGTGAACCAGTCCCAGCACAGATCCTGACCTTGCTTGGGCCACAATACATGTAGTGCCCAGGAGCAACAGGCTGGCAGTTCCCAGATGACAGAGTTGCTCCAAAGCAAGAAAGGCTGCTGTCGGTTCATCCTTTCTTGCATCTTTGCAAATTCTTTAGCAGTTTGCAGTACCTAAAGATCCTCTCAGTCCAGGCTCAGCTCACAGGGCTTCCCTGGCCAGTCTTGTGAACTTGAGGTGTTTCTTCAGGAAGCCTCAGCCTGATAGACATTGCACAGTGCAAGAAGAGATGAAGGTTGGTGTTCAGTGACACCAGATACCTGTAGCACATCTTGCCCTGGCAGAGGGCTGGCCCAGACATCTGGAGATGAACATCAGTCCTGGGCTGTCTGCTCCTTTCTCTCTAAGTTAGCTCCAGGGCTGTGCTTGGAACATCTGAGCAGCAAGGGCAGATGCATTGGCCTTGGTGGTTCTCCTTGGAGGGTCCTGCCTGGGCCCAGGGAGGTCAACCTGCTACCTTGCCCTCAGGTGTCCCTGCAGGCAAGCAGTAATCCCAAGGCAGAGGGACAGGAAACTGGTAGCTCAGGACATGTGGCTAGGCGACATTGTGCCTGTGTGTGGGGCTCAGGCCCGTTGCCCAGCAAGAGATAGTGATGGTGCCGGTGTGATGGGCTTCCAGCACAGCCAGAGAGCAGGAGGAGACGGGAGCACAGCAGCAGCAGAGGTCCTGCATGAGCCCCCATCTCCTCCCCAACCCACCAGCCATGTCACAAGGACGCTGCATGGCTCAGTCTACGTGGAGGTTGCAGCAAAGCTCAGTAGCGGGTGTTTTGACCAGAGAGATTTCTGGGAGGTGCCAGGTGCCCTCTGTGGCTTCCCTGCCATGTGTAGGGTCCGTGCAGGGCTGGGGGAAGGAAGAGAGCACATAGCGATGAACTGATGGGGGGTTTGAAGGAAGTCCAACTGAGACACCCTGAGAGACGAAGTAAGTAATAAAACCCTCCAGAAAAACAGTGCTCCGCACCCAGCCGAGCCCACTCCTGGAGTTGCCAAAAAGGCATCCTTGGCTCAGAGGCAGGCAGTAATAAACACAGGTAGAGACTTCACAGGGAGGGAAGGTTTTACCTGTTGAGCAAGTCCCAGAGTACCTTCACCCACCAGCTGGGAGTGTTGAGCACCGTGGGGAGGGGAGGCGGGCAGTCCTCCCACCGCAGCCTTCAGCACAGCAGAATGAGGAGGAGGAGAGGGAGAACAGCAGCTCTGGTTTCTCTGTGGCACCCAAGACAGGAGAGTGGCTGGGCCATTTGGAGAGGGGACTAACCCACCAGGGGTGGGCACCTGGGCTAAGCGGGGTAACCTCTTATCATCAGTGGGGAGCCAGGTAGGGAAGTGCCTGAGTGCCTTCGCAGTTTTTGTCAGGCTACTTGTATTTTTGGCCATCCTCCTTGGACTCAACCTTCATGGTTGGAGAAGTGGTCCTATCCACTTGTAGGGCTGGCCCCCAGCCACCCTGCACCACGAGCGCTGATGGGTCCTTCTCCCAGCCACCACTTTGCCTCCTGCACTGCTCATCCCCGCTCATGGGTGCAGGTCCTCCTCGACTTGCTCAGCAGGTAAAACCTTCCCTGCCCAGGGCAACTGAATAAAGCACCACATGGGGCAAGGCCCTGTTCTGCTCTCTACTGTTTTTCCTTCCTTTTCCCCCAAATGAACAGGCCGCCACAGAGACAAACGCCTTTGTCTCCGAAACGGGAAGGACTGTCAGAATGGCATGTCTCCCCGCGTCTCGTCAGGGGCAAGATAAGACCCCGAGGGCCACGGGGAGCCCTGCCACGCAGCACAAGTTCTTGCTGACAGTGCTATTGTTATGAAGGGGTGCGAGGCGGGGACACGACACTGAGGTTTTTGCCCCCTGCTTGTTCCTGTCCAGGAAAGTCACGGCTGATGCCTCCTTGCCCAGAAAGACTTCCCTCCCTGAATAGACACTAGCTTGGCACTTGCCAAGGGGTGTGCAGGGAGGCCCCCATTTCTGGACCTCTCCATGTGCCCCTGGGCTGGCAGGCACCCCACAGGGTGCCAAAACTGAGCTCAAACGAAGTGGCCTTCTCTTGGAGCTGCCCAGCACTGAGCTCACGCCACTCCAACCCAACCCAAGCAGTGCCCCTTGGGCTGCGCCTTCCGGCAGCTTAATGGTGGCAGAACAGTGAAACAAGCCCAGGTTCTCATCCTACCTGGGCTGGGGGTCACCTCGCTCAGAGCTGGCCTTAGGGTTGGTCCTGCAAAGGGCCTGTCCCCCTTCAGGGCAAGTTTACACAACAGCAGACCCTGTAGGGACATTGCTTTCCCTCTACAGTTACCTCCTTATCATGGGCTTGTCCTGGGGGCTACTCTCATCTCCCCATCTTCCCTTTAAATGGGAGGAGGTGCATTATATTACAGCTTGAACCTGCCTGACTAAATTTAGCCAGTGCAGAGGCCAGGAGAACCTCCCTGGTTTTCCCTGTTTGCTTTGGTGGGAATGGAAATGACACATCCTGGCTGTTGCCTGGTCTGGAGCAAACGCCCAAGGGCCTGGAGACTGGTACCTGGAGGCTGGTACCTCTCAGATGTCCAGCGTTTTTGAAGTTAATCCACCCTGCACAAGCAAACTCTTAGGCTGTACGACTTAAGGACATGGACCTCTGTGGTGAGTGTGAACAGGCATGAACAAGCTCTCTGGAGCCAGAGGTGCAGGGGACACCACATGAAGCATGTCAGTGTGATCTCCAAAACATTGTCACCAGCCCGGGTTCCGGGGTGGGTGCGGAAGTCAGGCAGTTTATAACTCTGATGGGTAACCTTCATCAGTAGCTGGAAGTGATAAATGCCTCTCTGTGCAGGAGGGAGCTTTGCAGGGATCCCACTTCTGCTCCTTGATGCTTCAGTCTTGTCATGCCCATGGGGTTGTGTCCAGCACCTTCCCCAGTGCCTTCTGCCCTTCCCTTCCGGGCTGCACCCCCTTGCAGCCGTTTACTTTGCTTTTGCCAAGAGAGAAGCCAAACACATTATCTGAGAGCCCTTCTCAGCTCTGGGGGAGTCTCAAGGATCAGCACCCTGGGGCTGAGCACCTGAGGCTGAGCCTCCCACTGGTGCAATGGCCCTTGGCCTCACGGTGTACCTGGTGAACCTGCTGTGGGCTGAACAGACAGCACTGACCTGCCCCACGATGCATGCCCTGCAGACTGGCTACCTATGGGATATATAGGGTACACCCAAAAATACCTGGCTGGCTGATGGACTCTCCCTTACCTTCTGTACTGGGAGAGAAGAGCAGGCTTCATGCTCATGCACTTGCTAGTGAATGTCCAAACCCCTTCCTGCAGGCTCCTGCTGCGAAAAGGCTAAGCAGAAGCCGATACTATGTCTAACCAACCCCTTGCCCCATCTGTGACCCTACTCCCTACCGAAACATCTCTCAACCAGCAGCGCATGGGCCAGCAACGCTTCATAAAATCCTCAAAGCTGCCCCACGGAAAGGCCCCTGCGCCCATGCATAGGCAGTCAGTTGGTATGTCAAGATCTACCCCTCTGGCTAAAGTCAGGAGTTTGTCAGAGCTCAGCCTCAATGTCCATCATGACGAGAGCAAGATTACGATCCCATAGAACAATGCCACGTTGTTTACTTGGGTGCTAAGTGCACCAGCACACTTCCCTCCTTTTTCCCAAGCCACCCAGTTCTGCTGGGATGTGGGCTGGTCATTGGCTTTCTTCCAGAAATATGAGATGGTCTTTTGTTTGGGAAGGGCTGAGGAGCCCAACCCTGGAGCACAAGGTGGAAGAGAGGGGGAGTACGTCTGTGCTGCCAGTGCTGGGGGAGTGAGATAGTGCTCCTGACAGAACAGCCTGTATTACCACCCCACCAGCTGCTGTTGTGAACCTGCCCCAGCTCCGGAAGGAACCAAGGAGATCCCAAGTGTGGACCCTATCTTTTGCCATAAGGTGTGGACAGTTGACACCTGGACTGCGCTGCGCACCCAAGCCCGACTCTTCCTTCTTGCAGGCAGGCAAAGCCCAGCCTTGGCATCAGTGGGGTCTTCAGTGCCTGCTCTCTGCCCAGGGAGCAGAGCAAGCTGGAGAAGCCAGAGGTGAGGAAGAGCGAGCTCTTGTGTGGGGCATGATGATGGATGGGTGTGTGCTTGCTGTCAGGGTTAGAGATGGTTCTGCAAAGGGCCTACTTGGAGAGATCTGCTTGCCAAAACGCCCGAAAGAGTGACACAGCCTCACCACAGCGGTGATGTGCATGTACCCACCAGCCCCAGCAAGGTGGTGGGAACCAACAGCGTTGCAGGGGATGACACATCCCAGCGCTTTCCACTGCCTCCAAACCGCGATAGCATCAGAGAGGATCGCCTTTCTCTCCCCAAATAGCATGAGCCTCGGGGAAGGGAGGGTGCCAAACCCTGCCAAAACACCCTCCTGTTTCAGCAGCCGATCCTGGCGGATAACAGACAGCTTACTAGCAAGAGGGTATTTGTTCCAGCTGGCTGCAGGGTGGCAGGCAGCAGCTGCCTAACAGGGCTCAGGACTGCCTAAACTGTCTGGAGCACCAAGTGAGGGATGGCACATGCAGCTGAAACCCCCGAGGGAGTTTTGGGGAGTCACCAGTCAAGAAGTGGAGGGGAGTCCCAGGCTCTGCTGGCTTTGGGGCCAGGAGGTTGTGTCCCCATTGGGGAATGATAAGCTGTACCACCTGCAGGACCCCAAGGGAGGGCAGGAGCCTGTCTGCCCAAGGCAATCCTCTTTTCTCCAGGTCCTTCTGCCTCGCAGGGCCCCGCTGCCCCTCGAAAAGGCCAAGTTGGCTTTTTGCCTGCCTTGGCTTCAGCTCAGCTGTGCCAATGTCTTGCCGTCCCACGTGCTTTGGAGGCTCTCCAAGCATGAGAGGTGCCCCTAACGCTGGGTCATGGGCTGGCTGCAGACGGACGCGTTCGCCAAAGCACCTGCAATGGCCCATGCAGGGTACATCCCAGTGAGAAAAACCTGATGTGCTCCAGGCTCCCTGCCAGCCTCACCTCCGGAGCAGCTCTGATGCTGTTTCTGCCGTGTGTGGAGACGAATATCACATCCCACACCCTAGGTACCACTTTGCATGTACAAAAAAAAAGGGTGTTTTCAGGTTTCTTTGTCATTTCTGTCATCAAAGCCTATTCAAGGCAACCCTTTTCTCCAGGATTATCATTCCAGACTGGTTTTTACACACATCACTCGCTGAAAAATGGCATGTGGCTGAGTTTCAGTCTCAAGGGTGTTGCAGGAGAACGTGCCTGTATTCCACAAACACACTTCTCCTGAGCACTGTTTCTTGGAAGAGCTGAAACCAGCATCTGGGTTGCTGTAACATGTTCAAACATGGCATCCACTTACAGTTTGCATATTAAGTACAGCAAACAAACCTCTGCCCAGCGCATCTCAAAAGTCACTTTAACAGACAAGTGTCCAAGACAGGGAATAGGACTCAGCAGGTCATTTCTAGGCTTGAAATAGGCTCAATAAATGGCAGGTTTCTAAGAGTCTGCAAGGACACCAATTTGAGTATTACGGCAGTGCAGAGCCAGTGACCACAATCAGTTGATAGCCTGCAGCTCTCCTCCTCCAGCACATCAGTGCCAAAACATCTGACCCTCCCACGTGGAGCTGCATTTCCTTACCCTTGAACTCCCAGCACTAAACAGTAGCCCAGGAATATTCCTTAGCATCATATTTTAGCACAATATTCCCTTTCTCTCCTGCAGTGGTGGCACTGGGCTTATGTTGCAGGCCCTCTGGAAGTCATTAGCCAATGTCCAGACAAGCAGTGGCAATGTTTTCCCCTCTATAGTCAGCATTTGCTGAGTTTGTAGCTCTGCTTTCGAAACATGTCATTTCTTTAAGGTTGGGTTTGAAGCCTTGCCTGCAATGACTGCACAGCCTGAACAATGCATGCTGCACCCCAACTCATTTTCACTTCTACCTTTTCCTTTCTTTCTATTTCTTCAACTTGATTTATTTAAAGAAAATTGGAAACTCATGCCACCAGTCAGAAATTGATTTCCCATTTTCTTTAAATGAGAAAAATATTATGAGTTT
>NW_028114031.1:0-41702 GCF_964289735.1 Phaethon aethereus | reverse complement strand
ACAAAGCCCTCGCCAAAACCTTGCAATTTAAATAGAAGGTGAAAAATAATGCACTATGAGTAAATTAATATGTCAGTACTATGTACCATGTGCAGCAATCTCAATGTTCCAGCTGCCATTTTTAGGCAAATTTTTTATAAGCATGGTGTCAGGGGAGTTTAAGAGTGAGATGTAAAAGAAGCTAATGGGAAATTTCTCTGGATATTTTCTGAGAGGTTCCTAATTTGGAAAGGAAGCTTATGAGAAAATAGGTAGCCAGCGCTTGGCATCAAGGATGGCATCATGGAGGCTGGAGTAAATGTCCTATCAGTGGATTTCAAAAGATTTCAAAAGATTTCAAAATGAGGATTAGGCTATGATGAGTCTTGAGAGTAAAGACCAAGAATTTACACTTAATCTACTATAGAAGACAGTGGAAAAATAGAAAGCGAGGGACAGTGCCAAGGTCCTGTGCTAAGAGAAAGCACCGATAATCTCCTAAATGCTAAAATGAAACGTTGCACTCTCTCTCCTCCAAGGAAGGTGCTAGGCAGGAATTGTGTTGCTGGTCCTCACTTGCCCTAGCAGTCATTGCAGCTAAACAGCAAGACTGGGGCTCTGCTCTTTCCTAGCCTTGCAAACAGGCACTCTGCTTTTCTCACTCTCGCACTCAAAAATGCTAAAATGAAACGTTGCACTCTCTCTCCTCTAAGGAAGGTGCTAGGCAGGAATTTTCTTGCTGGTCCTCACTTGTCCTCGCAGACATTGCAGATAAACAGCAAGACTGGGGCTCTGCTCTTTCCTAGCCTTGCAAACAGCCAAAGCAGTTTGTCTCGCTCGTGAGCGCCAAAATGCTAAAATGAAACGTTGCACTCTCTCTCCTCCAAAGAAGGTGCTAGGCAGGAATTGTCTTGCTGGTCCTCACTTGCCCTGGCAGTCCTTGCTGATAAACAGCAAGACTGGGGCTCTGCTCTTTCCTAGGCTTGCAAACAGGCACTCTGTTTTTTCTCACTCTCGCACTCCAAAAAGCAAAATGAAACGTTGCACTCTCTCTCCTCCAAGGAAGGTGCTAGGCAGGAATTGTCTTGCTGGTCCTCACTTGCCCTAGCAGTCATTGCAGATAACCAGCAAGACTCGGGCTCTGCTCTTTCCTAGCCTTGCAAACAGCCAAAGCAGATTGTCTCCCTCGTGAGCACCAAAATGCTAAAATGTAACGTTGCACTCTCTCTCCTCCAAGGAAGGTGCTAGGCAGGAATTGTCTTGCTGGTCCTCACTTGCCCTGGCAGTCATTGCAGATAAACAGCAAGACTTGGGCTCTGGTCTTTCCTAGCCTTGCAAACAGCCAATGAAGTTTTTCTCCCACGTGAGCACCAAAATGCTAAAATGAAACGTTGCACTCTCTCTCCTCCAAGGAAGGTGCTAGGCAGGAATTGTCTTGCTGGTCCTCACTTGCCCTGGCAGTCATTGCAGATAAAGAGCAAGACTGGGGCTCTGCTCTTTCCTAGCCTTGCAAACAGCCAATGCATTTCGTCTCCCTCGTGAGCGCCAAAACGCTAAAATGAAACGTTGCACTCTCTCTCCTCCAAGGAAGGTGCTAGGCAGGAATTGTGTTGCTGGACCTCACTTGCCCTGGCAGTCATTGCAGATAAAGAGCAAGACTGGGGCTCTACTCTGTCCTAGCCTTGCAAACAGCCAAACCAGTTTGTCTCCCTCGTGAGGGCCAAAATGCTAAAATGAAACGTTGCACTCTCTCTCCTCCTCGGAAGGTGCTAGGCAGGAATTGTGTTGCTGGTCCTCACTTGCCCTGGCAGTCATTGCAGATAACCAGCAAGACTGGGGCTCTGCTCTTTCCTAGCCTTGCAAACAGCCAAAGCAGTTTGTCTCGCTCGTGAGCGCCAAAATGCTAAAATGAAACGTTGCACTCTCTCTCCTCCAAGGAAGGTGCTAGGTAGGAATTGTCTTGCTGGTCCTCACTTGCCCTGGCAGTCATTGCAGATAAACAGCAAGAATGGGGCTCTGCTCTTTCCTAGCCTTGCAAACACCAAAAGCAGTTCGTCTCCCTCGTGAGCGCCAAAACGCTAAAATGAATCGTTGCACTCTCTCTCCTCCAAGGAAGGTGCTAGGCAGGAATTGTCTTGCTGGTCCTCACTTGCCCTGGCAGTCATTGAAGATAAACAGCAAGACTGGGGCTCTGCTCTTTCGTAGCCTTGCAAAGAGCAAAAACAGTTTGTCTTTCTCGTGAGCGCAAAAATGCTAAAATGAAACGTTGCACTCTCTCTCCTCCTAGGAAGGTGCTAGGCAGGAATTGTCTTGCTGATCCTCACTTGCCCTGGCAGTCATTGAAGATAAACAGCAAGACTGGGGCTCTGCTCTTTCCTAGCCTTGCAAACAGCCAATGCATTTCGTCTCCCTCGTGAGCGCCAAAACGCTAAAATGAAACGTTGCACTCTCTCTCCTCCAAGGAAGGTGCTAGGCAGGAATTGTCTTGCTGGTCCTCACTTGCCCTAGCAGTCATTGCAGATAAACAGCAAGACTGGGGCTCTGCTCTTTCCTAGCCTTGCAAACAGCCAAAGCAGTTCGTCTCGCTCGTGAGCGCCAAAATGCTAAAATGTAACGTTGCACTCTCTCTCCTCCAAGGAAGGTTCTAGGCAGGAATTGTCTTGCTGGTCCTCACTTGCCCTGGCAGTCATTGAAGATAAACAGCAAGGCTGGGGCTCTGCTCTTTCCTAGCCTTGCAAACAGCAAAAACAGTTTGTCTCCCTCGTGAGCGCAAAAATGCTAAAATGAAACGTTGCACTCTCTCTCCTCCTCGGAAGGTGCTAGGCAGGAATTGTCTTGCTGGTCCTCACTTGCCCTGGCAGTCATTGCAGATAAACAGCAAGAATGGGGCTCTGCTCTTTCCTAGCCTTGCAAACACCAAAAGCAGTTCGTCTCTCTCGTGAGCGCCAAAACGCTAAAATGAATCGTTGCACTCTCTCTCCTCCAAGGAAGGTGCTAGGCAGGAATTGTCTTGCTGGTCCTCACTTGCCCTGGCAGTCATTGAAGATAAACAGCAAGACTGGGGCTCTGCTCTTTCGTAGCCTTTCAAACAGCAAAAACAGTTTGTCTCCCTCGTGAGCGCAAAAATGCTAAAATGAAACGTTGCACTCTCTCTCCTCCTAGGAAGGTGCTAGGCAGGAATTGTCTTGCTGATCCTCACTTGCCCTGGCAGTCATTGAAGATAAACAGCAAGACTGGGGCTCTGCTCTTTCCTAGCCTTGCAAACAGCCAATGCATTTCGTCTCCCTCGTGAGCGCCAAAACGCTAAAATGAAACGTTGCACTCTCTCTCCTCCAAGGAAGGTGCTAGGCAGGAATTGTCTTGCTGGTCCTCACTTGCCCTAGCAGTCATTGCAGATAAACAGCAAGACTGGGGCTCTGCTCTTTCCTAGCCTTGCAAACAGCCAAAGCAGTTCGTCTCGCTCGTGAGCGCCAAAATGCTAAAATGTAACGTTGCACTCTCTCTCCTCCAAGGAAGGTTCTAGGCAGGAATTGTCTTGCTGGTCCTCACTTGCCCTGGCAGTCATTGAAGATAAACAGCAAGGCTGGGGCTCTGCTCTTTCCTAGCCTTGCAAACAGCAAAAACAGTTTGTCTCCCTCGTGAGCGCAAAAATGCTAAAATGAAACGTTGCACTCTCTCTCCTCCTAGGAAGGTGCTAGGCAGGAATTGTCTTGCTGGTCCTCACTTGCCCTGGCAGTCATTGCAGATAACCAGCAAGACTCGGGCTCTGCTCTTTCCTAGCCTTGCAAACAGCCAAAGCAGATTGTCTCCCTCGTGAGCGCCAAAATGCTAAAATGTAACGTTGCACTCTCTCTCCTCCAAGGAAGGTGCTAGGCAGGAATTGTCTTGCTGGTCCTCACTTGCCCTAGCAGTCATTGCAGATAAACAGCAAGACTGGGGCTCTGCTCTTTCCTAGCCTTGCAAACACCCAAAGCAGTTCGTCTCGCTCGTGAGCGCCAAAATGCTAAAATGTAACGTTGCACTCTCTCTCCTCCAAGGAAGGTGCTAGGCAGGAATTGTCTTGCTGGTCCTCACTTGCCCTGGCAGTCATTGCAGATAAACAGCAAGACTTGGGCTCTGCTCTTTCCTAGCCTTGCAAACAGCCAATGCATTTCGTCTCCCTCGTGAGCGCCAAAATGCTAAAATGAAACGTTGCACTCTCTCTCCTCCAAGGAAGGTGCTAGGCAGGAATTGTCTTGCTGGTCCTCACTTGCCCTGCCAGTCTTTGAAGATAAACAGCAAGAGTGGAGCTCTGCTCTTTCCTAGCCTTGCAAACAGCCAAAGAAGATTGTCTCCCTCGTGAGCGCCAAAATGCTAAAATGAAACGTTGCACTCTCTCTCCTCCAAGGAAGGTGCTAGGCAGGAATTGTCTTGCTGGTCCTCACTTGCCCTAGCAGTCATTGCAGCTAAACAGCAAGACTGGGGCTCTGCTCTTTCCTAGCCTTGCAAACAGCCAAAGCAGTTCGTCTTGCTCGTGAGCGCCAAAATGCTAAAATGAAACGTTGCACTCTCTCTCCTCCAAGGAAGGTGCTAGGCAGGAATTGTGTTGCTGGTCCTCACTTGCCCTGGCAGTCCTTGCAGATAAACAGCAAGACTGGGGCTCTGCTCTTTCCTAGCCTAACAAACAGCAAAAGCAGTTTGTCTCGCTCGTGAGCGCCAAAATGCTAAATTGAAACGTTGCAATCTCTCTCTTCCAAGGAAGGTGCTAGGCAGGAATTGTCTTGCTGGTCCTCACTTGTCCTCGCAGTCATTGCAGATAAACAGCAAGACTGGGGCTCTGCTCTTTCCTATCCTTGCAAACAGCCAAAGCAGTTTGTCTCCCTCGTGTGCGCCAAAATGCTAAAATGAAACGTTGCACTCTCTCTCCTCCAAGGAAGGTGCTAGGTAGGAATTGTGTTGCTGGTCCTCACTTACCCTAGCAGTCATTGCAGCTAAACAGCAAGACTGGGGCTCTGCTCTTTCCTAGCCTTGCAAACAGGCACTCTGCTTTTTCTCACTCTCGCACTCAAAAATGCTAAAATGAAACGTTGCACTCTCTCTCCTCTAAGGAAGGTGCTAGGCAGGAATTTTCTTGCTGGTCCTCACTTGTCCTCGCAGACATTGCAGATAAACAGCAAGACTCGGGCTCTGCTCTTTCCTAGCCTTGCAAACAGCCAAAGCAGTTTGTCTCGCTCGTGAGCGCCAAAATGCTAAAATGAAACGTTGCACTCTCTCTCCTCCAAAGAAGGTGCTAGGCAGGAATTGTCTTGCTGGTCCTCACTTGCCCTGGCAGTCCTTGCTGATAAACAGCAAGACTGGGGCTCTGCTCTTTCCTAGGCTTGCAAACAGGCACTCTGTTTTTTCTCACTCTCGCACTCCAAAAAGCAAAATGAAACGTTGCACTCTCTCTCCTCCAAGGAAGGTGCTAGGCAGGAATTGTCTTGCTGGTCCTCACTTGCCCTAGCAGTCATTGCAGATAACCAGCAAGACTCGGGCTCTGCTCTTTCCTAGCCTTGCAAACAGCCAAAGCAGATTGTCTCCCTCGTGAGCACCAAAATGCTAAAATGTAACGTTGCACTCTCTCTCCTCCAAGGAAGGTGCTAGGCAGGAATTGTCTTGCTGGTCCTCACTTGCCCTGGCAGTCATTGCAGATAAACAGCAAGACTTGGGCTCTGGTCTTTCCTAGCCTTGCAAACAGCCAATGAAGTTTTTCTCCCACGTGAGCACCAAAATGCTAAAATGAAACGTTGCACTCTCTCTCCTCCAAGGAAGGTGCTAGGCAGGAATTGTCTTGCTGGTCCTCACTTGCCCTGGCAGTCATTGCAGATAAAGAGCAAGACTGGGGCTCTGCTCTTTCCTAGCCTTGCAAACAGCCAATGCATTTCGTCTCCCTCGTGAGCGCCAAAACGCTAAAATGAAACGTTGCACTCTCTCTCCTCCAAGGAAGGTGCTAGGCAGGAATTGTGTTGCTGGACCTCACTTGCCCTGGCAGTCATTGCAGATAAAGAGCAAGACTGGGGCTCTACTCTGTCCTAGCCTTGCAAACAGCCAAACCAGTTTGTCTCCCTCGTGAGGGCCAAAATGCTAAAATGAAACGTTGCACTCTCTCTCCTCCTCGGAAGGTGCTAGGCAGGAATTGTGTTGCTGG
This sequence comes from Phaethon aethereus, assembly GCF_964289735.1. NCBI lineage: Eukaryota > Metazoa > Chordata > Aves > Phaethontiformes > Phaethontidae > Phaethon > Phaethon aethereus. The sequence goes on along the minus strand of NW_028114031.1, from coordinate 35,557 downwards.
TCCTCACTTGCCCTGGCAGTCATTGCAGATAACCAGCAAGACTGGGGCTCTGCTCTTTCCTAGCCTTGCAAACAGCCAAAGCAGTTTGTCTCGCTCGTGAGCGCCAAAATGCTAAAATGAAACGTTGCACTCTCTCTCCTCCAAGGAAGGTGCTAGGTAGGAATTGTCTTGCTGGTCCTCACTTGCCCTGGCAGTCATTGCAGATAAACAGCAAGAATGGGGCTCTGCTCTTTCCTAGCCTTGCAAACACCAAAAGCAGTTCGTCTCCCTCGTGAGCGCCAAAACGCTAAAATGAATCGTTGCACTCTCTCTCCTCCAAGGAAGGTGCTAGGCAGGAATTGTCTTGCTGGTCCTCACTTGCCCTGGCAGTCATTGAAGATAAACAGCAAGACTGGGGCTCTGCTCTTTCGTAGCCTTGCAAAGAGCAAAAACAGTTTGTCTCCCTCGTGAGCGCAAAAATGCTAAAATGAAACGTTGCACTCTCTCTCCTCCTAGGAAGGTGCTAGGCAGGAATTGTCTTGCTGATCCTCACTTGCCCTGGCAGTCATTGAAGATAAACAGCAAGACTGGGGCTCTGCTCTTTCCTAGCCTTGCAAACAGCCAATGCATTTCGTCTCCCTCGTGAGCGCCAAAACGCTAAAATGAAACGTTGCACTCTCTCTCCTCCAAGGAAGGTGCTAGGCAGGAATTGTCTTGCTGGTCCTCACTTGCCCTAGCAGTCATTGCAGATAAACAGCAAGACTGGGGCTCTGCTCTTTCCTAGCCTTGCAAACAGCCAAAGCAGTTCGTCTCGCTCGTGAGCGCCAAAATGCTAAAATGTAACGTTGCACTCTCTCTCCTCCAAGGAAGGTTCTAGGCAGGAATTGTCTTGCTGGTCCTCACTTGCCCTGGCAGTCATTGAAGATAAACAGCAAGGCTGGGGCTCTGCTCTTTCCTAGCCTTGCAAACAGCAAAAACAGTTTGTCTCCCTCGTGAGCGCAAAAATGCTAAAATGAAACGTTGCACTCTCTCTCCTCCTCGGAAGGTGCTAGGCAGGAATTGTCTTGCTGGTCCTCACTTGCCCTGGCAGTCATTGCAGATAAACAGCAAGAATGGGGCTCTGCTCTTTCCTAGCCTTGCAAACACCAAAAGCAGTTCGTCTCCCTCGTGAGCGCCAAAACGCTAAAATGAATCGTTGCACTCTCTCTCCTCCAAGGAAGGTGCTAGGCAGGAATTGTCTTTCTGGTCCTCACTTGCCCTGGCAGTCATTGAAGATAAACAGCAAGACTGGGGCTCTGCTCTTTCGTAGCCTTTCAAACAGCAAAAACAGTTTGTCTCCCTCGTGAGCGCAAAAATGCTAAAATGAAACGTTGCACTCTCTCTCCTCCTAGGAAGGTGCTAGGCAGGAATTGTCTTGCTGATCCTCACTTGCCCTGGCAGTCATTGAAGATAAACAGCAAGACTGGGGCTCTGCTCTTTCCTAGCCTTGCAAACAGCCAATGCATTTCGTCTCCCTCGTGAGCGCCAAAACGCTAAAATGAAACGTTGCACTCTCTCTCCTCCTAGGAAGGTGCTAGGCAGGAATTGTCTTGCTGGTCCTCACTTGCCCTAGCAGTCATTGCAGATAAACAGCAAGACTGGGGCTCTGCTCTTTCCTAGCCTTGCAAACAGCCAAAGCAGTTCGTCTCGCTCGTGAGCGCAAAAATGCTAAAATGAAACGTTGCACTCTCTCTCCTCCTCGGAAGGTGCTAGGCAGGAATTGTCTTGCTGGTCCTCACTTGCCCTGGCAGTCATTGCAGATAAACAGCAAGAATGGGGCTCTGCTCTTTCCTAGCCTTGCAAACACCAAAAGCAGTTCGTCTCCCTCGTGAGCGCCAAAACGCTAAAATGAATCGTTGCACTCTCTCTCCTCCAAGGAAGGTGCTAGGCAGGAATTGTCTTGCTGGTCCTCACTTGCCCTGGCAGTCATTGAAGATAAACAGCAAGACTGGGGCTCTGCTCTTTCGTAGCCTTTCAAACAGCAAAAACAGTTTGTCTCCCTCGTGAGCGCAAAAATGCTAAAATGAAACGTTGCACTCTCTCTCCTCCTAGGAAGGTGCTAGGCAGGAATTGTCTTGCTGATCCTCACTTGCCCTGGCAGTCATTGAAGATAAACAGCAAGACTGGGGCTCTGCTCTTTCCTAGCCTTGCAAACAGCCAATGCATTTCGTCTCCCTCGTGAGCGCCAAAACGCTAAAATGAAACGTTGCACTCTCTCTCCTCCAAGGAAGGTGCTAGGCAGGAATTGTCTTGCTGGTCCTCACTTGCCCTAGCAGTCATTGCAGATAAACAGCAAGACTGGGGCTCTGCTCTTTCCTAGCCTTGCAAACAGCCAAAGCAGTTCGTCTCGCTCGTGAGCGCCAAAATGCTAAAATGTAACGTTGCACTCTCTCTCCTCCAAGGAAGGTTCTAGGCAGGAATTGTCTTGCTGGTCCTCACTTGCCCTGGCAGTCATTGAAGATAAACAGCAAGGCTGGGGCTCTGCTCTTTCCTAGCCTTGCAAACAGCAAAAACAGTTTGTCTCCCTCGTGAGCGCAAAAATGCTAAAATGAAACGTTGCACTCTCTCTCCTCCTAGGAAGGTGCTAGGCAGGAATTGTCTTGCTGATCCTCACTTGCCCTGGCAGTCATTGCAGATAACCAGCAAGACTGGGGCTCTGCTCTTTCCTAGCCTTGCAAACACCAAAAGCAGTTCGTCTCCCTCGTGAGCGCCAAAAAGCTAAAATGAAACGTTGCACTCTCTCTCCTCCAAGGAAGGTGCTAGGCAGGAATTGTGTTGCTGGTCCTCACTTGCCCTGGCAGTCATTGCAGATAACCAGCAAGACTCGGGCTCTGCTCTTTCCTAGCCTTGCAAACAGCCAAAGCAGATTGTCTCCCTCGTGAGCGCCAAAATGCTAAAATGTAACGTTGCACTCTCTCTCCTCCAAGGAAGGTGCTAGGCAGGAATTGTCTTGCTGGTCCTCACTTGCCCTAGCAGTCATTGCAGATAAACAGCAAGACTGGGGCTCTGCTCTTTCCTAGCCTTGCAAACACCCAAAGCAGTTCGTCTCGCTCGTGAGCGCCAAAATGCTAAAATGTAACGTTGCACTCTCTCTCCTCCAAGGAAGGTGCTAGGCAGGAATTGTCTTGCTGGTCCTCACTTGCCCTGGCAGTCATTGCAGATAAACAGCAAGACTTGGGCTCTGCTCTTACCTAGCCTTGCAAACAGCCAATGCATTTCGTCTCCCTCGTGAGCGCCAAAATGCTAAAATGAAACGTTGCACTCTCTCTCCTCCAAGGAAGGTGCTAGGCAGGAATTGTCTTGCTGGTCCTCACTTGCCCTGCCAGTCATTGAAGATAAACAGCAAAAGTGGAGCTCTGCTCTTTCCTAGCCTTGCAAACAGCCAAAGAAGATTGTCTCCCTCGTGAGCGCCAAAATGCTAAAATGAAACGTTGCACTCTCTCTCCTCCAAGGAAGGTGCTAGGCAGGAATTGTCTTGCTGGTCCTCACTTGCCCTAGCAGTCATTGCAGCTAAACAGCAAGACTGGGGCTCTGCTCTTTCCTAGCCTTGCAAACAGCCAAAGCAGTTCGTCTTGCTCGTGAGCGCCAAAATGCTAAAATGAAACGTTGCACTCTCTCTCCTCCAAGGAAGGTGCTAGGCAGGAATTGTGTTGCTGGTCCTCACTTGCCCTGGCAGTCCTTGCAGATAAACAGCAAGACTGGGGCTCTGCTCTTTCCTAGCCTAACAAACAGCAAAAGCAGTTTGTCTCGCTCGTGAGCGCCAAAATGCTAAATTGAAACGTTGCAATCTCTCTCTTCCAAGGAAGGTGCTAGGCAGAATTGTCTTGCTGGTCCTCACTTGTCCTCGCAGTCATTGCAGATAAACAGCAAGACTGGGGCTCTGCTCTTTCCTAGCCTTGCAAACAGCCAAAGCAGTTTGTCTCCCTCGTGTGCGCCAAAATGCTAAAATGAAACGTTGCACTCTCTCTCCTCCAAGGAAGGTGCTAGGCAGGAATTGTGTTGCTGGTCCTCACTTACCCTAGCAGTCATTGCAGCTAAACAGCAAGACTGGGGCTCTGCTCTTTCCTAGCCTTGCAAACAGGCACTCTGCTTTTTCTCACTCTCGCACTCAAAAATGCTAAAATGAAACGTTGCACTCTCTCTCCTCTAAGGAAGGTGCTAGGCAGGAATTTTCTTGCTGGTCCTCACTTGTCCTCGCAGACATTGCAGATAAACAGCAAGACTCGGGCTCTGCTCTTTCCTAGCCTTGCAAACAGCCAAAGCAGTTTGTCTCGCTCGTGAGCGCCAAAATGCTAAAATGAAACGTTGCACTCTCTCTCCTCCAAAGAAGGTGCTAGGCAGGAATTGTCTTGCTGGTCCTCACTTGCCCTGGCAGTCCTTGCTGATAAACAGCAAGACTGGGGCTCTGCTCTTTCCTAGGCTTGCAAACAGGCACTCTGTTTTTTCTCACTCTCGCACTCCAAAAAGCAAAATGAAACGTTGCACTCTCTCTCCTCCAAGGAAGGTGCTAGGCAGGAATTGTCTTGCTGGTCCTCACTTGCCCTAGCAGTCATTGCAGATAACCAGCAAGACTCGGGCTCTGCTCTTTCCTAGCCTTGCAAACAGCCAAAGCAGATTGTCTCCCTCGTGAGCACCAAAATGCTAAAATGTAACGTTGCACTCTCTCTCCTCCAAGGAAGGTGCTAGGCAGGAATTGTCTTGCTGGTCCTCACTTGCCCTGGCAGTCATTGCAGATAAACAGCAAGACTTGGGCTCTGGTCTTTCCTAGCCTTGCAAACAGCCAATGAAGTTTTTCTCCCACGTGAGCACCAAAATGCTAAAATGAAACGTTGCACTCTCTCTCCTCCAAGGAAGGTGCTAGGCAGGAATTGTCTTGCTGGTCCTCACTTGCCCTGGCAGTCATTGCAGATAACCAGCAAGACTCGGGCTCTGCTCTTTCCTAGCCTTGCAAACAGCCAATGCATTTCGTCTCCCTCGTGAGCGCCAAAACGCTAAAATGAAACGTTGCACTCTCTCTCCTCCAAGGAAGGTGCTAGGCAGGAATTGTGTTGCTGGACCTCACTTGCCCTGGCAGTCATTGCAGATAAAGAGCAAGACTGGGGCTCTACTCTGTCCTAGCCTTGCAAACACCAAAAGCAGTTCGTCTCCCTCGTGAGCGCCAAAACGCTAAAATGAATCGTTGCACTCTCTCTCCTCCAAGGAAGGTGCTAGGCAGGAATTGTCTTGCTGGTCCTCACTTGCCCTGGCAGTCATTGAAGATAAACAGCAAGACTGGGGCTCTGCTCTTTCGTAGCCTTGCAAAGAGCAAAAACAGTTTGTCTCCCTCGTGAGCGCAAAAATGCTAAAATGAAACGTTGCACTCTCTCTCCTCCTAGGAAGGTGCTAGGCAGGAATTGTCTTGCTGATCCTCACTTGCCCTGGCAGTCATTGAAGATAAACAGCAAGACTGGGGCTCTGCTCTTTCCTAGCCTTGCAAACAGCCAATGCATTTCGTCTCCCTCGTGAGCGCCAAAACGCTAAAATGAAACGTTGCACTCTCTCTCCTCCAAGGAAGGTGCTAGGCAGGAATTGTCTTGCTGGTCCTCACTTGCCCTAGCAGTCATTGCAGATAAACAGCAAGACTGGGGCTCTGCTCTTTCCTAGCCTTGCAAACAGCCAAAGCAGTTCGTCTCGCTCGTGAGCGCCAAAATGCTAAAATGTAACGTTGCACTCTCTCTCCTCCAAGGAAGGTTCTAGGCAGGAATTGTCTTGCTGGTCGTCACTTGCCCTGGCAGTCATTGAAGATAAACAGCAAGGGTGGGGCTCTGCTCTTTCCTAGCCTTGCAAACAGCAAAAACAGTTTGTCTCCCTCGTGAGCGCAAAAATGCTAAAATGAAACGTTGCACTCTCTCTCCTCCTCGGAAGGTGCTAGGCAGGAATTGTCTTGCTGGTCCTCACTTGCCCTGGCAGTCATTGCAGATAAACAGCAAGAATGGGGCTCTGCTCTTTCCTAGCCTTCCAAACACCAAAAGCAGTTCGTCTCCCTCGTGAGCGCCAAAACGCTAAAATGAATCGTTGCACTCTCTCTCCTCCAAGGAAGGTGCTAGGCAGGAATTGTCTTGCTGGTCCTCACTTGCCCTGGCAGTCATTGAAGATAAACAGCAAGACTGGGGCTCTGCTCTTTCGTAGCCTTTCAAACAGCAAAAACAGTTTGTCTCCCTCGTGAGCGCAAAAATGCTAAAATGAAACGTTGCACTCTCTCTCCTCCTAGGAAGGTGCTAGGCAGGAATTGTCTTGCTGATCCTCACTTGCCCTGGCAGTCATTGAAGATAAACAGCAAGACTGGGGCTCTGGTCTTTCCTAGCCTTGCAAACAGCCAATGCATTTCGTCTCCCTCGTGAGCGCCAAAACGCTAAAATGAAACGTTGCACTCTCTCTCCTCCAAGGAAGGTGCTAGGCAGGAATTGTCTTGCTGGTCCTCACTTGCCCTAGCAGTCATTGCAGATAAACAGCAAGACTGGGGCTCTGCTCTTTCCTAGCCTTGCAAACAGCCAAAGCAGTTCGTCTCGCTCGTGAGCGCCAAAATGCTAAAATGTAACGTTGCACTCTCTCTCCTCCAAGGAAGGTTCTAGGCAGGAATTGTCTTGCTGGTCCTCACTTGCCCTGGCAGTCATTGAAGATAAACAGCAAGGCTGGGGCTCTGCTCTTTCCTAGCCTTGCAAACAGCAAAAACAGTTTGTCTCCCTCGTGAGCGCAAAAATGCTAAAATGAAACGTTGCACTCTCTCTCCTCCTAGGAAGGTGCTAGGCAGGAATTGTCTTGCTGATCCTCACTTGCCCTGGCAGTCATTGCAGATAACCAGCAAGACTGGGGCTCTGCTCTTTCCTAGCCTTGCAAACACCAAAAGCAGTTCGTCTCCCTCGTGAGCGCCAAAAAGCTAAAATGAAACGTTGCACTCTCTCTCCTCCAAGGAAGGTGCTAGGCAGGAATTGTGTTGCTGGTCCTCACTTGCCCTGGCAGTCATTGCAGATAACCAGCAAGACTCGGGCTCTGCTCTTTCCTAGACTTGCAAACAGCCAAAGCAGATTGTCTCCCTCGTGAGCGCCAAAATGCTAAAATGTAACGTTGCACTCTCTCTCCTCCAAGGAAGGTGCTAGGCAGGAATTGTCTTGCTGGTCCTCACTTGCCCTAGCAGTCATTGCAGATAAACAGCAAGACTGGGGCTCTGCTCTTTCCTAGCCTTGCAAACACCCAAAGCAGTTCGTCTCGCTCGTGAGCGCCAAAATGCTAAAATGTAACGTTGCACTCTCTCTCCTCCAAGGAAGGTGCTAGGCAGGAATTGTCTTGCTGGTCCTCACTTGCCCTGGCAGTCATTGCAGATAAACAGCAAGACTTGGGCTCTGCTCTTTCCTAGCCTTGCAAACAGCCAATGCATTTCGTCTCCCTCGTGAGCGCCAAAACGCTAAAATGAAACGTTGCACTCTCTCTCCTCCAAGGAAGGTGCTAGGCAGGAATTGTCTTGCTGGTCCTCACTTGCCCTGCCAGTCATTGAAGATAAACAGCAAGAGTGGAGCTCTGCTCTTTCCTAGCCTTGCAAACAGCCAAAGAAGATTGTCTCCCTCGTGAGCGCCAAAATGCTAAAATGAAACGTTGCACTCTCTCTCCTCCAAGGAAGGTGCTAGGCAGGAATTGTCTTGCTGGTCCTCACTTGCCCTAGCAGTCATTGCAGCTAAACAGCAAGACTGGGGCTCTGCTCTTTCCTAGCCTTGCAAACAGCCAAAGCAGTTCGTCTTGCTCGTGAGCGCCAAAATGCTAAAATGAAACGTTGCACTCTCTCTCCTCCAAGGAAGGTGCTAGGCAGGAATTGTGTTGCTGGTCCTCACTTGCCCTGGCAGTCCTTGCAGATAAACAGCAAGACTGGGGCTCTGCTCTTTCCTAGCCTAACAAACAGCAAAAGCAGTTTGTCTCGCTCGTGAGCGCCAAAATGCTAAATTGAAACGTTGCAATCTCTCTCTTCCAAGGAAGGTGCTAGGCAGGAATTGTCTTGCTGGTCCTCACTTGTCCTCGCAGTCATTGCAGATAAACAGCAAGACTGGGGCTCTGCTCTTTCCTAGCCTTGCAAACAGCCAAAGCAGTTTGTCTCCCTCGTGTGCGCCAAAATGCTAAAATGAAACGTTGCACTCTCTCTCCTCCAAGGAAGGTGCTAGGCAGGAATTGTGTTGCTGGTCCTCACTTGCCCTAGCAGTCATTGCAGCTAAACAGCAAGACTGGGGCTCTGCTCTTTCCTAGCCTTGCAAACAGGCACTCTGCTTTTTCTCACTCTCGCACTCAAAAATGCTAAAATGAAACGTTGCACTCTCTCTCCTCTAAGGAAGGTGCTAGGCAGGAATTTTCTTGCTGGTCCTCACTTGTCCTCGCAGACATTGCAGATAAACAGCAAGACTCGGGCTCTGCTCTTTCCTAGCCTTGCAAACAGCCAAAGCAGTTTGTCTCGCTCGTGAGCGCCAAAATGCTAAAATGAAACGTTGCACTCTCTCTCCTCCAAAGAAGGTGCTAGGCAGGAATTGTCTTGCTGGTCCTCACTTGCCCTGGCAGTCCTTGCTGATAAACAGCAAGACTGGGGCTCTGCTCTTTCCTAGGCTTGCAAACAGGCACTCTGTTTTTTCTCACTCTCGCACTCCAAAAAGCAAAATGAAACGTTGCACTCTCTCTCCTCCAAGGAAGGTGCTAGGCAGGAATTGTCTTGCTGGTCCTCACTTGCCCTAGCAGTCATTGCAGATAAACAGCAAGACTCGGGCTCTGCTCTTTCCTAGCCTTGCAAACAGCCAATGCATTTCGTCTCCCTCGTGAGCGCCAAAACGCTAAAATGAAACTTTGCACTCTCTCTCCTCCAAGGAAGGTGCTAGGCAGGAATTGTCTTGCTGGTCCTCACTTGCCCTAGCAGTCATTGCAGATAAACAGCAAGACTCGGGCTCTGCTCTTTCCTACCCTTGCAAACAGCCAATGCATTTCGTCTCCCTCGTGAGCGCCAAAACGCTAAAATGAAACGTTGCACTCTCTCTCCTCCAAGGAAGGTGCTAGGCAGGAATTGTCTTGCTAGTCCTCACTTGCCCTGGCAGTCATTGCAGATAAAGAGGAAGACTGGGGCTCTGCTCTTTCCTAGCCTTGCAAACAGCCAATGCATTTCGTCTCCCTCGTGAGAGCCAAAACGCTAAAATGAAACGTTGCACTCTCTCTCCTCCAAGGAAGGTGCTAGGCAGGAATTGTGTTGCTGGTCCTCACTTGCCCTGGCAGTCATTGCAGATAAACAGCAAGACTGGGGCTCTGCCCTGTCCTAGCCTTGCAAACAGCCAAACCAGTTTGTCTCGCTCGTGAGCGCAAAAATACTAAAATGAAACGTTGCACTCTCTCTCCTCCAAGGAAGGTGCTAGGCAGGAATTGTCTTGCTGGTCCTCACTTGCCCTGGCAGTCTTTGAAGATAAACAGCAAGAGTAGGGCTCTGCTCTTTCCTAGCCTTGCAAACAGCAAAAACAGTTTGTCTCCCTCGTGAGCGCCAAAATGCTAAAATGAAACGTTGCACTCTCTCTCCTCCTAGGTAGGTGCTAGGCAGGAATTGTCTTGCTGGTCCTCACTTGCCCTGGCAGTCATTGCAGATAAACAGCAAGACTGGGGCTCTGCTCTTTCCTAGCCTTGCAAACAGCCAATGCAGTTCGTCTCCCTCCTGAGCACCAAAATGCTAAAATGAAACGTTGCATTCTCTCTCCTCTAAGGAAGGTGCTAGGCAGGAATTGTGTTGCTGGTCCTCACTTGCCCTGGCAGTCATTGCGGATATACAGCAAGACTGGGGCTCTGCTCTTTCCTAGCATTGCAAACAGCCAAAGCAGTTTGTCTCCCTCGTGAGCGCCAAAATGCTAAAATGAAACGTTGCACTCTCTCTCCTCCAAGGAAGGTGCTAGGCAGGAATTGTCTTGCTGGTCCTCACTTGCCCTGGCAGTCATTGCAGATAAACAGCAAGACTTGGGCTCTGGTCTTTCCTAGCCTTGCAAACAGCCAAAGCAGTTCGTCTTGCTCGTGAGCGCCAAAATGCTAAAATGAAACGTTGCACTCTCTCTCCTCCAAGGAAGGTGCTAGGCAGGAATTGTGTTGCTGGTCCTCACTTGCCCTGGCAGTCCTTGCAGATAAACAGCAAGACTGGGGCTCTGCTCTTTCCTAGCCTAACAAACAGCAAAAGCAGTTTGTCTCGCTCGTGAGCGCCAAAATGCTAAATTGAAACGTTGCAATCTCTCTCTTCCAAGGAAGGTGCTAGGCAGGAATTGTCTTGCTGGTCCTCACTTGTCCTCGCAGTCATTGCAGATAAACAGCAAGACTGGGGCTCTGCTCTTTCCTAGCCTTGCAAACAGCCAAAGCAGTTTGTCTCCCTCGTGTGCGCCAAAATGCTAAAATGAAACGTTGCACTCTCTCTCCTCCAAGGAAGGTGCTAGGCAGGAATTGTGTTGCTGGTCCTCACTTGCCCTAGCAGTCATTGCAGCTAAAGAGCAAGACTGGGGCTCTGCTCTTTCCTAGCCTTGCAAACAGGCACTCTGCTTTTTCTCACTCTCGCACTCAAAAATGCTAAAATGAAACGTTGCACTCTCTCTCCTCTAAGGAAGGTGCTAGGCAGGAATTTTCTTGCTGGTCCTCACTTGTCCTCGCAGACATTGCAGATAAACAGCAAGACTCGGGCTCTGCTCTTTCCTAGCCTTGCAAACAGCCAAAGCAGTTTGTCTCGCTCGTGAGCGCCAAAATGCTAAAATGAAACGTTGCACTCTCTCTCCTCCAAAGAAGGTGCTAGGCAGGAATTGTCTTGCTGGTCCTCACTTGCCCTGGCAGTCCTTGCTGATAAACAGCAAGACTGGGGCTCTGCTCTTTCCTAGGCTTGCAAACAGGCACTCTGTTTTTTCTCACTCTCGCACTCCAAAAAGCAAAATGAAACGTTGCACTCTCTCTCCTCCAAGGAAGGTGCTAGGCAGGAATTGTCTTGCTGGTCCTCACTTGCCCTAGCAGTCATTGCAGATAACCAGCAAGACTCGGGCTCTGCTCTTTCCTAGCCTTGCAAACAGCCAAAGCAGATTGTCTCCCTCGTGAGCACCAAAATGCTAAAATGTAACGTTGCACTCTCTCTCCTCCAAGGAAGGTGCTAGGCAGGAATTGTCTTGCTGGTCCTCACTTGCCCTGGCAGTCATTGCAGATAAACAGCAAGACTTGGGCTCTGGTCTTTCCTAGCCTTGCAAACAGCCAATGAAGTTTTTCTCCCACGTGAGCACCAAAATGCTAAAATGAAACGTTGCACTCTCTCTCCTCCAAGGAAGGTGCTAGGCAGGAATTGTCTTGCTGGTCCTCACTTGCCCTGGCAGTCATTGCAGATAAAGAGCAAGACTGGGGCTCTGCTCTTTCCTAGCCTTGCAAACAGCCAATGCATTTCGTCTCCCTCGTGAGCGCCAAAACGCTAAAATGAAACGTTGCACTCTCTCTCCTCCAAGGAAGGTGCTAGGCAGGAATTGTGTTGCTGGACCTCACTTGCCCTGGCAGTCATTGCAGATAAAGAGCAAGACTGGGGCTCTACTCTGTCCTAGCCTTGCAAACAGCCAAACCAGTTTGTCTCCCTCGTGAGGGCCAAAATGCTAAAATGAAACGTTGCACTCTCTCTCCTCCTCGGAAGGTGCTAGGCAGGAATTGTGTTGCTGGTCCTCACTTGCCCTGGCAGTCATTGCAGATAACCAGCAAGACTGGGGCTCTGCTCTTTCCTAGCCTTGCAAACAGCCAAAGCAGTTTGTCTCGCTCGTGAGCGCCAAAATGCTAAAATGAAACGTTGCACTCTCTCTCCTCCAAGGAAGGTGCTAGGTAGGAATTGTGTTGCTGGTCCTCACTTGCCCTGGCAGTCATTGCAGATAAACAGCAAGAATGGGGCTCTGCTCTTTCCTAGCCTTGCAAACACCAAAAGCAGTTCGTCTCCCTCGTGAGCGCCAAAACGCTAAAATGAATCGTTGCACTCTCTCTCCTCCAAGGAAGGTGCTAGGCAGGAATTGTCTTGCTGGTCCTCACTTGCCCTGGCAGTCATTGAAGATAAACAGCAAGACTGGGGCTCTGCTCTTTCGTAGCCTTGCAAAGAGCAAAAACAGTTTGTCTCCCTCGTGAGCGCAAAAATGCTAAAATGAAACGTTGCACTCTCTCTCCTCCTAGGAAGGTGCTAGGCAGGAATTGTCTTGCTGATCCTCACTTGCCCTGGCAGTCATTGAAGATAAACAGCAAGACTGGGGCTCTGCTCTTTCCTAGCCTTGCAAACAGCCAATGCATTTCGTCTCCCTCGTGAGCGCCAAAACGCTAAAATGAAACGTTGCACTCTCTCTCCTCCAAGGAAGGTGCTAGGCAGGAATTGTCTATCTGGTCCTCACTTGCCCTAGCAGTCATTGCAGATAAACAGCAAGACTGGGGCTCTGCTCTTTCCTAGCCTTGCAAACAGCCAAAGCAGTTCGTCTCGCTCGTGAGCGCCAAAATGCTAAAATGTAACGTTGCACTCTCTCTCCTCCAAGGAAGGTTCTAGGCAGGAATTGTCTTGCTGGTCCTCACTTGCCCTGGCAGTCATTGAAGATAAACAGCAAGGCTGGGGCTCTGCTCTTTCCTAGCCTTGCAAACAGCAAAAACAGTTTGTCTCCCTCGTGTGCGCAAAAATGCTAAAATGAAACGTTGCACTCTCTCTCCTCCTCGGAAGGTGCTAGGCAGGAATTGTCTTGCTGGTCCTCACTTGCCCTGGCAGTCATTGCAGATAAACAGCAAGAATGGGGCTCTGCTCTTTCCTAGCCTTGCAAACACCAAAAGCAGTTCGTCTCCCTCGTGAGCGCCAAAACGCTAAAATGAATCGTTGCACTCTCTCTCCTCCAAGGAAGGTGCTAGGCAGGAATTGTCTTGCTGGTCCTCACTTGCCCTGGCAGTCATTGAAGATAAACAGCAAGACTGGGGCTCTGCTCTTTCGTAGCCTTTCAAACAGCAAAAACAGTTTGTCTCCCTCGTGAGCGCAAAAATGCTAAAATGAAACGTTGCACTCTCTCTCCTCCTAGGAAGGTGCTAGGCAGGAATTGTCTTGCTGATCCTCACTTGCCCTGGCAGTCATTGAAGATAAACAGCAAGACTGGGGCTCTGCTCTTTCCTAGCCTTGCAAACAGCCAATGCATTTCGTCTCCCTCGTGAGCGCCAAAACGCTAAAATGAAACGTTGCACTCTCTCTCTTCCAAGGAAGGTGCTAGGCAGGAATTGTCTTGCTGGTCCTCACTTGCCCTAGCATTCATTGCAGATAAACAGCAAGACTGGGGCTCTGCTCTTTCCTAGCCTTGCAAACAGCCAAAGCAGTTCGTCTCGCTCGTGAGCGCCAAAATGCTAAAATGTAACGTTGCACTCTCTCTCCTCCAAGGAAGGTTCTAGGCAGGAATTGTCTTGCTGGTCCTCACTTGCCCTGGCAGTCATTGAAGATAAACAGCAAGGCTGGGGCTCTGCTCTTTCCTAGCCTTGCAAACAGCAAAAACAGTTTGTCTCCCTCGTGAGCGCAAAAATGCTAAAATGAAACGTTGCACTCTCTCTCCTCCTAGGAAGGTGCTAGGCAGGAATTGTCTTGCTGATCCTCACTTGCCCTGGCAGTCATTGCAGATAACCAGCAAGACTGGGGCTCTGCTCTTTCCTAGCCTTGCAAACACCAAAAGCAGTTCGTCTCCCTCGTGAGCGCCAAAAAGCTAAAATGAAACGTTGCACTCTCTCTCCTCCAAGGAAGGTGCTAGGCAGGAATTGTGTTGCTGGTCCTCACTTGCCCTGGCAGTCATTGCAGATAACCAGCAAGACTCGGGCTCTGCTCTTTCCTAGCCTTGCAAACAGCCAAAGCAGATTGTCTCCCTCGTGAGCGCCAAAATGCTAAAATGTAACGTTGCACTCTCTCTCCTCCAAGGAAGGTGCTAGGCAGGAATTGTCTTGCTGGTCCTCACTTGCCCTAGCAGTCATTGCAGATAAACAGCAAGACTGGGGCTCTGCTCTTTCCTAGCCTTGCAAACACCCAAAGCAGTTCGTCTCCCTCGTGAGCGCCAAAACGCTAAAATGAAACGTTGCACTCTCTCTCCTCCAAGGAAGGTGCTAGGCAGGAATTGTCTTGCTGGTCCTCACTTGCCCTGCCAGTCATTGAAGATAAACAGCAAGAGTGGAGCTCTGCTCTTTCCTAGCCTTGCAAACAGCCAAAGAAGATAGTCTCCCTCGTGAGCGCCAAAATGCTAAAATGAAACGTTGCACTCTCTCTCCTCCAAGGAAGGTGCTAGGCAGGAATTGTCTTGCTGGTCCTCACTTGCCCTAGCAGTCATTGCAGCTAAACAGCAAGACTGGGGCTCTGCTCTTTCCTAGCCTTGCAAACAGCCAAAGCAGTTCGTCTTGCTCGTGAGCGCCAAAATGCTAAAATGAAACGTTGCACTCTCTCTCCTCCAAGGAAGGTGCTAGGCAGGAATTGTGTTGCTGGTCCTCACTTGCCCTGGCAGTTCTTGCAGATAAACAGCAAGACTGGGGCTCTGCTCTTTCCTAGCCTAACAAACAGCAAAAGCAGTTTGTCTCGCTCGTGAGCGCCAAAATGCTAAATTGAAACGTTGCAATCTCTCTCTTCCAAGGAAGGTGCTAGGCAGGAATTGTCTTGCTGGTCCTCACTTGTCCTCGCAGTCATTGCAGATAAAGAGCAAGACTGGGGCTCTGCTCTTTCCTAGCCTTGCAAACAGCCAAAGCAGTTTGTCTCCCTCGTGTGCGCCAAAATGCTAAAATGAAACGTTGCACTCTCTCTCCTCCAAGGAAGGTGCTAGGCAGGAATTGTGTTGCTGGTCCTCACTTGTCCTAGCAGTCATTGCAGCTAAACAGCAAGACTGGGGCTCTGCTCTTTCCTAGCCTTGCAAACAGGCACTCTGCTTTTTCTCACTCTCGCACTCAAAAATGCTAAAATGAAACGTTGCACTCTCTCTCCTCTAAGGAAGGTGCTAGGCAGGAATTTTCTTGCTGGTCCTCACTTGTCCTCGCAGACATTGCAGATAAACAGCAAGACTCGGGCTCTGCTCTTTCCTAGCCTTGCAAACAGCCAAAGCAGTTTGTCTCGCTCGTGAGCGCCAAAATGCTAAAATGAAACGTTGCACTCTCTCTCCTCCAAAGAAGGTGCTAGGCAGGAATTGTCTTGCTGGTCCTCACTTGCCCTGGCAGTCCTTGCTGATAAACAGCAAGACTGGGGCTCTGCTCTTTCCTAGGCTTGCAAACAGGCACTCTGTTTTTTCTCACTCTCGCACTCCAAAAAGCAAAATGAAACGTTGCACTCTCTCTCCTCCAAGGAAGGTGCTAGGCAGGAATTGTCTTGCTGGTCCTCACTTGCCCTAGCAGTCATTGCAGATAAACAGCAAGACTCGGGCTCTGCTCTTTCCTACCCTTGCAAACAGCCAATGCATTTCGTCTCCCTCGTGAGCGCCAAAACGCTAAAATGAAACGTTGCACTCTCTCTCCTCCAAGGAAGGTGCTAGGCAGGAATTGTCTTGCTGGTCCTCACTTGCCCTGGCAGTCATTGCAGATAAAGAGGAAGACTGGGGCTCTGCTCTTTCCTAGCCTTGCAAACAGCCAATGCATTTCGTCTCCCTCGTGAGAGCCAAAACGCTAAAATGAAACGTTGCACTCTCTCTCCTCCAAGGAAGGTGCTAGGCAGGAATTGTGTTGCTGGTCCTCACTTGCCCTGGCAGTCATTGCAGATAAACAGCAAGACTGGGGCTCTGCCCTATCCTAGCCTTGCAAACAGCCAAACCAGTTTGTCTCGCTCGTGAGCGCAAAAATGCTAAAATGAAACGTTGCACTCTCTCTCCTCCAAGGAAGGTGCTAGGCAGGAATTGTCTTGCTGGTCCTCACTTGCCCTGGCAGTCTTTGAAGATAAACAGCAAGAGTAGGGCTCTGCTCTTTCCTAGCCTTGCAAACAGCAAAAACAGTTTGTCTCCCTCGTGAGCGCCAAAATGCTAAAATGAAACGTTGCACTCTCTCTCCTCCTAGGTAGGTGCTAGGCAGGAATTGTCTTGCTGGTCCTCACTTGTCCTCGCAGACATTGCAGATAAACAGCAAGACTCGGGCTCTGCTCTTTCCTAGCCTTGCAAACATGCACTCTGCTTTTTCTCACTCTCGCACTCCAAAAAGCAAAATGAAACGTTGCACTCTCTCTCCTCCAAGGAAGGTGCTAGGCAGGAATTGTCTTGCTGGTCCTCACTTGCCCTGGCAGTCATTGCAGATAAACAGCAAGACTGGGGCTCTGCTCTTTCCTAGCCTTGCAAACAGCCAAAGCAGTTTGCCTCTTTCGTGTGCGCCAAAATGCTAAAATGAAACGTTGCACTCTCTCTCCTCCAAGGAAGGTGCTAGGCAGGAATTGTCTTGCTGGTCCTCACTTGCCCTGGCAGTCATTGCAGCTAAACAGCAAGACTGGGGCTCTGCTCTTTCCTAGCCTTGCAAACAGGCACTCTGCTTTTTCTCACTATCGCACTCAAAAATGCTAAAATGAAACGTTGCACTCTCTCTCCTCTAAGGAAGGTGCTAGGCAGGAATTGTCTTGCAGGTCCTCACTTGCCCTGGCAGTCATTGCAGATAAACAGCAAGACTGGGGCTCTGCTCTTTCCTAGCCTTGCAAACAGCCAATGCATTTCGTCTCCCTCGTGAGCGCCAAAATGCTAAAATGAAACGTTGCACTCTCTCTCCTCCAAGGAAGGTGCTAGGCAGGAATTGTCTTGCTGGTCCTCACTTGCCCTGGCAGTAATTGCAGATAAAGAGCAAGACTGGGGCTCTGCTCTTTCCTAGCCTTGCAAACAGCCAATGCATTTCGTCTCCCTCGTGAGCGCCAAAACGCTAAAATGAAACGTTGCACTCTCTCTCCTCCAAGGAAGGTGCTAGGCAGGAATTGTGTTGCTGGTCCTCACTTGCCCTGGCAGTCCTTGCAGATAAACAGCAAGACTGGGGCTCTGCTCTTTCCTAGCCTAACAAACAGCAAAAGCAGTTTGTCTCGCTCGTGAGCGCCAAAATGCTAAATTGAAACGTTGCAATCTCTCTCTTCCAAGGAAGGTGCTAGGCAGGAATTTTCTTGCTGGTCCTCACTTGTCCTCGCAGACATTGCAGATAAACAGCAAGACTCGGGCTCTGCTCTTTCCTAGCCTTGCAAACAGCCAAAGCAGTTTGTCTCGCTCGTGAGCGCCAAAACGCTAAAATGAAACGTTGCACTCTCTCTCCTCCAAGGAAGGTGCTAGGCAGGAATTGTCTTGCTGGTCCTCACTTGCCCTGGCAGTCCTTGCTGATAAACAGCAAGACTGGGGCTCTGCTCTTTCCTAGGCTTGCAAACAGGCACTCTGTTTTTTCTCACTCTCGCACTCCAAAAAGCAAAATGAAACGTTGCACTCTCTCTCCTCCAAGGAAGGTGCTAGGCAGGAATTGTCTTGCTGGTCCTCACTTGCCCTAGCAGTCATTGCAGATAAACAGCAAGACTGGGGCTCTGCTCTTTCCTAGCCATGCAAACAGCCAATGCATTTCGTCTCCCTCGTGAGCGCCAAAACGCTAAAAGGAAACGTTGCACTCTCTCTCCTCCAAGGAAGGTGCTAGGCAGGAATTGTCTTGCTGGTCTTCACTTGCCCTGGCAGTCCTTGCTGATAAACAGCAAGACTGGGGCTCTGCTCTTTCCTAGGCTTGCAAACAGGCACTCTGTTTTTTCTCACTCTCGCACTCCAAAATGCTAAAATGAAACGTTGCACTCTCTCTCCTCCTAGGAAGGTGCTAAGCAGGAATTGTCTTGCTGGTCCTCACTTGCCCTGGCAGTCATTGCAGATAAACAGCAAGACTCGGGCTCTGCTCTTTCCTAGGCTTGCAACAGCCAAAGCGGATTGTCTCCCTCGTGAGCGCCAAAATGCTAAAATGAAACGTTGCACTCTCTCTCCTCCAAGGAAGGTGCTAGGCAGGAATTTTCTTGCTGGTCCTCACTTGTCCTCGCAGACATTGCAGATAAACAGCAAGACTCGGGCTCTGCTCTTTCCTAGCCTTGCAAACAGCCAAAGCAGTTTGTCTCGCTCGTGAGCGCCAAAATGCTAAATTGAAACGTTGCACTCTCTCTCCTCCAAGGAAGGTGCTAGGCAGGAATTGTCTTGCTGGTCCTCACTTGTCCTCGCAGACATTGCAGATAAACAGCAAGACTCGGGCTCTGCTCTTTCCTAGCCTTGCAAACATGCACTCTGCTTTTTCTCACTCTCGCACTCCAAAAAGCAAAATGAAACGTTGCACTCTCTCTCCTCCAAGGAAGGTGCTAGGCAGGAATTGTCTTGCTGGTCCTCACTTGCCCTGGCAGTCATTGCAGATAAACAGCAAGACTGGGGCTCTGCTCTTTCCTAGCCTTGCAAACAGCCAAAGCAGTTTGCCTCTTTCGTGTGCGCCAAAATGCTAAAATGAAACGTTGCACTCTCTCTCCTCCAAGGAAGGTGCTAGGCAGGAATTGTCTTCCTGGTCCTCACTTGCCCTGGCAGTCATTGCAGCTAAACAGCAAGACTGGGGCTCTGCTCTTTCCTAGCCCTGCAAAGAGGCACTCTGCTTTTTCTCACTATCGCACTCAAAAATGCTAAAATGAAACGTTGCACTCTCTCTCCTCTAAGGAAGGTGCTAGGCAGGAATTGTCTTGCAGGTCCTCACTTGCCCTGGCAGTCATTGCAGATAAACAGCAAGACTCGGGCTCTGCTCTTTCCTAGCCTTGCAAACAGCCAAAGCAGTTTGTCTCGCTCGTGAGCGCCAAAACGCTAAAATGAAACGTTGCACTCTCTCTCCTCCAAGGAAGGTGCTAGGCAGGAATTGTCTTGCTGGTCCTCACTTGCCCTGGCAGTCCTTGCTGATAAACAGCAAGACTGGGGCTCTGCTCTTTCCTAGGCTTGCAAACAGGCACTCTGTTTTTTCTCACTCTCGCACTCCAAAAAGCAAAATGAAACGTTGCACTCTCTCTCCTCCAAGGAAGGTGCTAGGCAGGAATTGTCTTGCTGGTCCTCACTTGCCCTAGCAGTCATTGCAGATAAACAGCAAGACTGGGGCTCTGCTCTTTCCTAGCCATGCAAACAGCCAATGCATTTCGTCTCCCTCGTGAGCGCCAAAACGCTAAAAGGAAACGTTGCACTCTCTCTCCTCCAAGGAAGGTGCTAGGCAGGAATTGTCTTGCTGGTCTTCACTTGCCCTGGCAGTCCTTGCTGATAAACAGCAAGACTGGGGCTCTGCTCTTTCCTAGCCTTGCAAACAGGCACTCTGCTTTTTCTCACTCTCGCACTCCAAAATGCTAAAATGAAACGTTGCACTCTCTCTCCTCCTAGGAAGGTGCTAAGCAGGAATTGTCTTGCTGGTCCTCACTTGCCCTGGCAGTCATTGCAGATAAACAGCAAGACTCGGGCTCTGCTCTTTCCTAGGCTTGCAACAGCCAAAGCGGATTGTCTCCCTCGTGAGCGCCAAAATGCTAAAATGAAACGTTGCACTCTCTCTCCTCCAAGGAAGGTGCTAGGCAGGAATTGTCTTGCTGGTCCTCACTTGCCGTGGCAGTCATTGAAGATAAACAGCAAGACTGGGGCTCTGCTCTTTCGTAGCCTTGCAAACAGCAAAAACAGTTTGTCTCCCTCGTGAGCGCAAAAATGCTAAAAGGAAACGTTGCACTCTCTCTCCTCCTAGGAAGGTGCTAGGCAGGAATTGTCTTGCTGATCCTCACTTGCCCTGGCAGTCATTGAAGATAAACAGCAAGACTGGGGCTCTGCTCTTTCCTAGCCTTGCAAACAGCCAATGCATTTCGTCTCCCTCGTGAGCGCCAAAACGCTAAAATGAAACGTTGCACTCTCTCTCCTCCAAGGAAGGTGCTAGGCAGGAATTGTCTTGCTGGTCCTCACTTGCCCTAGCAGTCATTGCAGATAAACAGCAAGACTGGGGCTCTGCTCTTTCCTAGCCTTGCAAACAGCCAAAGCAGTTCGTCTCGCTCGTGAGCGCCAAAATGCTAAAATGTAACGTTGCACTCTCTCTCCTCCAAGGAAGGTTCTAGGCAGGAATTGTCTTGCTGGTCCTCACTTGCCCTGGCAGTCATTGAAGATAAACAGCAAGGCTGGGGCTCTGCTCTTTCCTAGCCTTGCAAACAGCAAAAAAAGTTTCTCTCCCTCGTGAGCGCAAAAATGCTAAAATGAAACGTTGCACTCTCTCTCCTCCAAGGAAGGTGCTAGGCAGGAATTGTCTTGCTGATCCTCACTTGCCCTGGCAGTCATTGCAGATAACCAGCAAGACTGGGGCTCTGCTCTTTCCTAGCCTTGCAAACACCAAAAGCAGTTCGTCTCCCTCGTGAGCGCCAAAAAGCTAAAATGAAACGTTGCACTCTCTCTCCTCCAAGGAAGGTGCTAGGCAGGAATTGTGTTGCTGGACCTCACTTGCCCTGGCAGTCATTGCAGATAAAGAGCAAGACTGGGGCTCTGCTCTGTCCTAGCCTTGCAAACAGCCAAACCAGTTTGTCTCGCTCGTGAGCGCCAAAATGCTAAAATGAAACCTTGCACTCTCTCTCCTCCAAGGAAGGTGCTAGGCAGGAATTGTCTTGCTGGTCCTCACTTGCCCTGGCAGTCATTGCAGATAAACAGCAAGACTTGGGCTCTGCTCTTTCCTAGCCTTGCAAACAGCCAATGAAGTTTTTCTCCCACGTGAGCACCAAAATGCTAAAATGAAACGTTGCACTCTCTCTCCTCCAAGGAAGGTGCTAGGCAGGAATTGTCTTGCTGGTCCTCACTTGCCCTGGCAGTCATTGCAGATAAACAGCAAGACTGGGGCTCTGCTCTTTCCTAGCCTTGCAAACAGCCAATGCATTTCGTCTCCCTCGTGAGCGCCAAAATGCTAAAATGAAACGTTGCACTCTCTCTCCTCCAAGGAAG
Source organism: Phaethon aethereus (assembly GCF_964289735.1). Lineage (NCBI taxonomy): Eukaryota > Metazoa > Chordata > Aves > Phaethontiformes > Phaethontidae > Phaethon > Phaethon aethereus. The sequence goes on along the minus strand of NW_028114031.1, from coordinate 14,594 downwards.
GTGCTAGGCAGGAATTGTCTTGCTGGTCCTCACTTGCCCTGGCAGTCATTGCAGATAAAGAGCAAGACTGGGGCTCTGCTCTTTCCTAGCCTTGCAAACAGCCAATGCATTTCGTCTCCCTCGTGAGCGCCAAAACGCTAAAATGAAACGTTGCACTCTCTCTCCTCCAAGGAAGGTGCTAGGCAGGAATTGTCTTGCTGGTCCTCACTTGCCCTGCCAGTCATTGAAGATAAACAGCAAGAGTGGAGCTCTGCTCTTTCCTAGCCTTGCAAACAGCCAAAGAAGATTGTCTCCCTCGTGAGCGCCAAAATGCTAAAATGAAACGTTGCACTCTCTCTCCTCCAAGGAAGGTGCTAGGCAGGAATTGTCTTGCTGGTCCTCACTTGCCCTAGCAGCCATTGCAGCTAAACAGCAAGACTGGGGCTCTGCTCTTTCCTAGCCTTGCAAACAGCCAAAGCAGTTCGTCTTGCTCGTGAGCGCCAAAATGCTAAAATGAAACGTTGCACTCTCTCTCCTCCAAGGAAGGTGCTAGGCAGGAATTGTCTTGCTGGTCCTCACTTGCCCTGGCATTCATTGCAGATAACAAGCAAGACTGGGGCTCTGCTCTTTCCTAGCCTTGCAAACAGCCAAAGCAGTTTGTCTCGCTCGTGAGCGCCAAAATGCTAAAATGAAACGTTGCACTCTCTCCTCCTAGGAAGGTGCTAGGCAGGAATTGTCTTCCTGGTCCTCACTTGCCCTGGCAGTCATTGCAGCTAAACAGCAAGACTGGGGCTCTGCTCTTTCCTAGCCTTGCAAACAGGCACTCTGCTTTTTCTCACTCTCGCACTCAAAAATGCTAAAATGAAACGTTGCACTCTCTCTCCTCCGAGGAAGGTGCTAGGCAGGAATTGTCTTGCTGGTCCTCACTTGCCCTGGCAGTCATTGCAGATAAACAGCAAGACTGGGGCTCTGCTCTTTCCTAGCCTTGCAAACAGCCAAAGCAGTTTGTCTCCCTCGTGTGCGCCAAAATGCTAAAATGAAACGTTGCACTCTCTCTCCTCCAAGGAAGGTGCTAGGCAGGAATTGTCTTCCTGGTCCTCACTTGCCCTGGCAGTCATTGCAGCTAAAGAGCAAGACTGGGGCTCTGCTCTTTCCTAGCCTTGCAAACAGGCACTCTGCTTTTTCTCACTCTCGCACTCAAAAATGCTAAAATGAAACGTTGCACTCTCTCTCCTCTAAGGAAGGTGCTAGGCAGGAATTTTCTTGCTGGTCCTCACTTGCCCTGGCAGTCATTGAAGATAAACAGCAAGGCTGGGGGCTCTGCTCTTTCCTAGCCTTGCAAACAGCCAATGAAGTTTTTCTCCCACGTGAGCACCAAAATGCTAAAATGAAACGTTGCACTCTCTCTCCTCCAAGGAAGGTGCTAGGCAGGAATTGTCTTGCTGATCCTCACTTGCCCTGGCAGTCATTGCAGATAACCAGCAAGACTGGGGCTCTGCTCTTTCCTAGCCTTGCAAACACCAAAAGCAGTTCGTCTCCCTCGTGAGCGCCAAAAAGCTAAAATGAAACGTTGCAATCTCTCTCCTCCAAGGAAGGTGCTAGGCAGGAATTGTGTTGCTGGACCTCACTTGCCCTGGCAGTCATTGCAGATAAAGAGCAAGACTGGGGCTCTACTCTGTCCTAGCCTTGCAAACAGCCAAACCAGTTTGTCTCGCTCGTGAGCGCCAAAATGCTAAAATGAAACCTTGCACTCTCTCTCCTCCAAGGAAGGTGCTAGGCAGGAATTGTCTTGCTGGTAGTCACTTGCCCTGGCAGTCATTGCAGATAAACAGCAAGACTGGGGCTCTGCTCTTTCCTAGCCTTGCAAACAGCCAAAGCAGATTGTCTCCCTCGTGAGCGCCAAAATGCTAAAATGAAACGTTGCACTCTCTCTCCTCCAAGGAAGGTGCTAGGCAGGAATTGTCTTGCTGGTCCTCACTTGCCCTGGCAGTCATTGCAGATAAACAGCAAGACTTGGGCTCTGCTCTTTCCTAGCCTTGCAAACAGCCAATGAAGTTTTTCTCCCACGTGAGCACCAAAATGCTAAAATGAAACGTTGCACTCTCTCTCCTCCAAGGAAGGTGCTAGGCAGGAATTGTCTTGCTGATCCTCACTTGCCCTGGCAGTCATTGCAGATAACCAGCAAGACTGGGGCTCTGCTCTTTCCTAGCCTTGCAAACACCAAAAGCAGTTCGTCTCCCTCGTGAGCGCCAAAAAGCTAAAATGAAACGTTGCAATCTCTCTCCTCCAAGGAAGGTGCTAGGCAGGAATTGTGTTGCTGGACCTCACTTGCCCTGGCAGTCATTGCAGATAAAGAGCAAGACTGGGGCTCTACTCTGTCCTAGCCTTGCAAACAGCCAAACCAGTTTGTCTCGCTCGTGAGCGCCAAAATGCTAAAATGAAACCTTGCACTCTCTCTCCTCCAAGGAAGGTGCTAGGCAGGAATTGTCTTGCTGGTAGTCACTTGCCCTGGCAGTCATTGCAGATAAACAGCAAGACTGGGGCTCTGCTCTTTCCTAGCCTTGCAAACAGCCAAAGCAGATTGTCTCCCTCGTGAGCGCCAAAATGCTAAAATGTAACGTTGCACTCTCTCTCCTCCAAGGAAGGTGCTAGGCAGGAATTGTCTTGCTGGTCCTCACTTGCCCTGGCAGTCATTGCAGATAAACAGCAAGACTGGGGCTCTGCTCTTTCCTAGCCTTGCAAACACCCAAAGCAGTTCGTCTCGCTCGTGAGCGCCAAAATGCTAAAATGTAACGTTGCACTCTCTCTCCTCCAAGGAAGGTGCTAGGCAGGAATTGTCTTGCTGGTCCTCACTTGCCCTGGCAGTCATTGCAGATAAACAGCAAGACTTGGGCTCTGCTCTTTCCTAGCCTTGCAAACAGCCAATGAAGTTTTTCTCCCACGTGAGCACCAAAATGCTAAAATGAAACGTTGCACTCTCTCTCCTCCAAGGAAGGTGCTAGGCAGGAATTGTCTTGCTGGTCCTCACTTGCCCTGGCAGTCATTGCAGATAAACAGCAAGACTGGGGCTCTGCTCTTTCCTAGCCTTGCAACAGACAAAGCAGATTGTCTCCCTCGTGAGCGCCAAAATGCTAAAATGAAACGTTGCACTCTCTCTCCTCCAAGGAAGGTGTTAGGTAGGAATTGTCTTGCTGGTCCTCACTTGCCCTGGCAGTCATTGCAGATAACCAGCAAGACTGGGGCTCTGCTCTTTCCTAGCCTTGCAAACACCAAAAGCAGTTCGTCTCCCTCGTGAGCGCCAAAACGCTAAAATGAATCGTTGCACTCTCTCTCCTCCTAGGAAGGTGCTAGGCAGGAATTGTCTTGCTGATCCTCACTTGCCCTGGCAGTCATTGAAGATAAACAGCAAGACTGGGGCTCTGCTCTTTCCTAGCCTTGCAAACAGCCAATGCATTTCGTCTCCCTCGTGAGCGCCAAAACGCTAAAATGAAACGTTGCACTCTCTCTCCTCCAAGGAAGGTGCTAGGCAGGAATTGTCTTGCTGGTCCTCACTTGCCCTGCCAGTCATTGAAGATAAACAGCAAGAGTGGAGCTCTGCTCTTTCCTAGCCTTGCAAACAGCCAAAGAAGATTGTCTCCCTCGTGAGCGCCAAAATGCTAAAATGAAACGTTGCACTCTCTCTCCTCCAAGGAAGGTGCTAGGCAGGAATTGTCTTGCTGGTCCTCACTTGCCCTAGCAGCCATTGCAGCTAAACAGCAAGACTGGGGCTCTGCTCTTTCCTAGCCTTGCAAACAGCCAAAGCAGTTCGTCTTGCTCGTGAGCGCCAAAATGCTAAAATGAAACGTTGCACTCTCTCTCCTCCAAGGAAGGTGCTAGGCAGGAATTGTGTTGCTGGTCCTCACTTGCCCTGGCAGTCCTTGCAGATAAACAGCAAGACTGGGGCTCTGCTCTTTCCTAGCCTAACAAACAGCAAAAGCAGTTTGTCTCGCTCGTGAGCGCCAAAATGCTAAATTGAAACGTTGCAATCTCTCTCTTCCAAGGAAGGTGCTAGGCAGGAATTGTCTTGCTGGTCCTCACTTGTCCTCGCAGACATTGCAGATAAACAGCAAGACTCGGGCTCTGCTCTTTCCTAGCCTTGCAAAGAGCCAAAGCAGTTTGTCTCCCTCGTGAGCGCCAAAATGCTAAAATGAAACGTTGCACTCTCTCTCCTCCGAGGAAGGTGCTAGGCAGGAATTGTCTTGCTGGTCCTCACTTGCCCTGGCAGTCATTGCAGATAAACAGCAAGACTGGGGCTCTGCTCTTTCCTAGCCTTGCAAACAGCCAAAGCAGTTTGTCTCCCTCGTGTGCGCCAAAATGCTAAAATGAAACGTTGCACTCTCTCTCCTCCAAGGAAGGTGCTAGGCAGGAATTGTCTTCCTGGTCCTCACTTGCCCTGGCAGTCATTGCAGCTAAAGAGCAAGACTGGGGCTCTGCTCTTTCCTAGCCTTGCAAACAGGCACTCTGCTTTTTCTCACTCTCGCACTCAAAAATGCTAAAATGAAACGTTGCACTCTCTCTCCTCTAAGGAAGGTGCTAGGCAGGAATTTTCTTGCTGGTCCTCACTTGCCCTGGCAGTCATTGAAGATAAACAGCAAGGCTGGGGGCTCTGCTCTTTCCTAGCCTTGCAAACACCAAAAGCAGTTCGTCTCCCTCGTGAGCGCCAAAAAGCTAAAATGAAACGTTGCAATCTCTCTCCTCCAAGGAAGGTGCTAGGCAGGAATTGTGTTGCTGGACCTCACTTGCCCTGGCAGTCATTGCAGATAAAGAGCAAGACTGGGGCTCTACTCTGTCCTAGCCTTGCAAACAGCCAAAGCAGATTGTCTCCCTCGTGAGCGCCAAAATGCTAAAATGAAACGTTGCACTCTCTCTCCTCCAAGGAAGGTGCTAGGCAGGAATTGTCTTGCTGGTCCTCACTTGCCCTGGCAGTCATTGCAGATAAACAGCAAGACTTGGGCTCTGCTCTTTCCTAGCCTTGCAAACAGCCAATGAAGTTTTTCTCCCACGTGAGCACCAAAATGCTAAAATGAAACGTTGCACTCTCTCTCCTCCAAGGAAGGTGCTAGGCAGGAATTGTCTTGCTGGTCCTCACTTGCCCTGGCAGTCATTGCAGATAAACAGCAAGACTGGGGCTCTGCTCTTTCCTAGCCTTGCAACAGCCAAAGCAGATTGTCTCCCTCGTGAGCGCCAAAATTCTAAAATGAAACGTTGCACTCTCTCTCCGCCAAGGAAGGTGTTAGGTAGGAATTGTCTTGCTGGTCCTCACTTGCCCTGGCAGTCATTGCAGATAACCAGCAAGACTGGGGCTCTGCTCTTTCCTAGCCTTGCAAACACCAAAAGCAGTTCGTCTCCCTCGTGAGCGCCAAAACGCTAAAATGAATCGTTGCACTCTCTCTCCTCCTAGGAAGGTGCTAGGCAGGAATTGTCTTGCTGATCCTCACTTGCCCTGGCAGTCATTGAAGATAAACAGCAAGACTGGGGCTCTGCTCTTTCCTAGCCTTGCAAACAGCCAATGCATTTCGTCTCCCTCGTGAGCGCCAAAACGCTAAAATGAAACGTTGCACTCTCTCTCCTCCAAGGAAGGTGCTAGGCAGGAATTGTCTTGCTGGTCCTCACTTGCCCTGCCAGTCATTGAAGATAAACAGCAAGAGTGGAGCTCTGCTCTTTCCTAGCCTTGCAAACAGCCAAAGAAGATTGTCTCCCTCGTGAGCGCCAAAATGCTAAAATGAAACGTTGCACTCTCTCTCCTCCAAGGAAGGTGCTAGGCAGGAATTGTCTTGCTGGTCCTCACTTGCCCTAGCAGCCATTGCAGCTAAACAGCAAGACTGGGGCTCTGCTCTTTCCTAGCCTTGCAAACAGCCAAAGCAGTTCGTCTTGCTCGTGAGCGCCAAAATGCTAAAATGAAACGTTGCACTCTCTCTCCTCCAAGGAAGGTGCTAGGCAGGAATTGTGTTGCTGGTCCTCACTTGCCCTGGCAGTCCTTGCAGATAAACAGCAAGACTGGGGCTCTGCTCTTTCCTAGCCTAACAAACAGCAAAAGCAGTTTGTCTCGCTCGTGAGCGCCAAAATGCTAAATTGAAGCGTTGCAATCTCTCTCTTCCAAGGAAGGTGCTAGGCAGGAATTGTCTTGCTGGTCCTCACTTGTCCTCGCAGACATTGCAGATAAACAGCAAGACTCGGGCTCTGCTCTTTCCTAGCCTTGCAAAGAGCCAAAGCAGTTTGTCTCCCTCGTGAGCGCCAAAATGCTAAAATGAAACGTTGCACTCTCTCTCCTCCGAGGAAGGTGCTAGGCAGGAATTGTCTTGCTGGTCCTCACTTGCCCTGGCAGTCATTGCAGATAAACAGCAAGACTGGGGCTCTGCTCTTTCCTAGCCTTGCAAACATCCAAAGCAGTTTGTCTCCCTCGTGTGCGCCAAAATGCTAAAATGAAACGTTGCACTCTCTCTCCTCCAAGGAAGGTGCTAGGCAGGAATTGTCTTCCTGGTCCTCACTTGCCCTGGCAGTCATTGCAGCTAAAGAGCAAGACTGGGGCTCTGCTCTTTCCTAGCCTTGCAAACAGGCACTCTGCTTTTTCTCACTCTCGCACTCAAAAATGCTAAAATGAAACGTTGCACTCTCTCTCCTCTAAGGAAGGTGCTAGGCAGGAATTTTCTTGCTGGTCCTCACTTGTCCTCGCAGACATTGCAGATAAACAGCAAGACTCGGGCTCTGCTCTTTCCTAGCCTTGCAAACAGCCAAAGCAGTTTGTCTCGCTCGTGAGCGCCAAAATGCTAAAATGAAACGTTGCACTCTCTCTCCTCCAAAGAAGGTGCTAGGCAGGAATTGTCTTGCTGGTCCTCACTTGCCCTGGCAGTCCTTGCTGATAAACAGCAAGACTGGGGCTCTGCTCTTTCCTAGGCTTGCAAACAGGCACTCTGTTTTTTCTCACTCTCGCACTCCAAAAAGCAAAATGAAACGTTGCACTCTCTCTCCTCCAAGGAAGGTGCTAGGCAGGAATTGTCTTGCTGGTCCTCACTTGCCCTAGCAGTCATTGCAGATAAACAGCAAGACTCGGGCTCTGCTCTTTCCTAGCCTTGCAAACAGCCAATGCATTTCGTCTCCCTCGTGAGCGCCAAAACGCTAAAATGAAACGTTACACTCTCTCTCCTCCAAGGAAGGTGCTAGGCAGGAATTGTCTTGCTGGTCCTCACTTGCCCTGGCAGTCCTTGCTGATAAACAGCAAGACTGGGGCTCTGCTCTTTCCTAGGCTTGCAAACAGGCACTCTGTTTTTTCTCACTCTCGCACTCCAAAAAGCAAAATGAAACGTTGCACTCTCTCTCCTCCAAGGAAGGTGCTAGGCAGGAATTGTCTTGCTGGTCCTCACTTGCCCTAGCAGTCATTGCAGATAAACAGCAAGACTCGGGCTCTGCTCTTTCCTACCCTTGCAAACAGCCAATGCATTTCGTCTCCCTCGTGAGCGCCAAAACGCTAAAATGAAACGTTGCACTCTCTCTCCTCCAAGGAAGGTGCTAGGCAGGAATTGTCTTGCTGGTCCTCACTTGCCCTGGCAGTCATTGCAGATAAAGAGGAAGACTGGGGCTCTGCTCTTTCCTAGCCTTGCAAACAGCCAATGCATTTCGTCTCCCTCGTGAGAGCCAAAACGCTAAAATGAAACGTTGCACTCTCTCTACTCCAAGGAAGGTGCTAAGCAGGAATTGTGTTGCTGGTCCTCACTTGCCCTGGCAGTCATTGCAGATAAACAGCAAGACTGGGGCTCTGCCCTGTCCTAGCCTTGCAAACAGCCAAACCAGTTTGTCTCGCTCGTGAGCGCAAAAATGCTAAAATGAAACGTTGCACTCTCTCTCCTCCAAGGAAGGTGCTAGGCAGGAATTGTCTTGCTGGTCCTCACTTGCCCTGGCATTCATTGCAGATAACCAGCAAGACTGGGGCTCTGCTCTTTCCTAGCCTTGCAAACAGCCAATGCAGTTCATCTCCCTCGTGAGCGCCAAAATGCTAAAATGAAACGTTGCACTCTCTCTCCTCCAAGGAAGGTGCTAGGCAGGAATTGTCTTGCTGGTCCTCACTTGCCCTGGCAGTCTTTGAAGATAAACAGCAAGAGTAGGGCTCTGCTCTTTCCTAGCCTTGCAAACAGCAAAAACAGTTTGTCTCCCTCGTGAGCGCCAAAATGCTAAAATGAAACGTTGCACTCTCTCTCCTCCTAGGTAGGTGCTAGGCAGGAATTGTCTTGCTGGTCCTCAATTGCCCTGGCAGTCATTGCAGATAAACAGCAAGACTGGGGCTCTGCTCTTTCCTAGCCTTGCCAACAGCCAATGCAGTTCGTCTCCCTCCTGAGCACCAAAATGCTAAAATGAAACGTTGCATTCTCTCTCCTCTAAGGAAGGTGCTAGGCAGGAATTGTGTTGCTGGTCCTCACTTGCCCTGGCAGTCATTGCGGATAAACAGCAAGACTGGGGCTCTGCTCTTTCCTAGCATTGCAAACAGCCAAAGCAGTTTGTCTCCCTCGTGAGCGCCAAAATGCTAAAATGAAACGTTGCACTCTCTCTCCTCCAAGGAAGGTGCTAGGCAGGAATTTTCTTGCTGGTCCTCACTTGTCCTCGCAGACATTGCAGATAAACAGCAAGACTCGGGCTCTGCTCTTTCCTAGCCTTGCAAACAGCCAAAGCAGTTTGTCTCCCTTGTGAGCGCCAAAATGCTAAAATGAAACGTTGCACTCTCTCTCCTCCAAGGAAGCTGCTATGCAGGAATTTTCTTGCTGGTCCTCACTTGTCCTCGCAGACATTGCAGATAAACAGCAAGACTCGGGCTCTGCTCTTTCCTAGCCTTGCAAACAGCCAATGCATTTCGTCTCCCTCGTGAGCGCCAAAACGCTAAAATGAAACGTTGCACTCTCTCTCCTCCAAGGAAGGTGCTAGGCAGGAATTGTCTTGCTGGTCCTCACTTGTCCTCGCAGACATTGCAGATAAACAGCAAGACTCGGGCTCTGCTCTTTCCTAGCCTTGCAAACATGCACTCTGCTTTTTCTCACTCTCGCACTCCAAAAAGCAAAATGAAACGTTGCACTCTCTCTCCTCCAAGGAAGGTGCTAGGCAGGAATTGTCTTGCTGGTCCTCACTTGCCCTGGCAGTCATTGCAGATAAACAGCAAGACTGGGGCTCTGCTCTTTCCTAGCCTTGCAAACAGCCAAAGCAGTTTGCCTCTTTCGTGTGCGCCAAAATGCTAAAATGAAACGTTGCACTCTCTCTCCTCCAAGGAAGGTGCTAGGCAGGAATTGTCTTCCTGGTCCTCACTTGCCCTGGCAGTCATTGCAGCTAAACAGCAAGACTGGGGCTCTGCTCTTTCCTAGCCTTGCAAACAGGTACTCTGCTTTTTCTCAATATCGCACTCAAAAATGCTAAAATGAAACTTTGCACTCTCTCTCCTCCAAGGAAGGTGCTAGGCAGGAATTGTCTTGCAGGTCCTCACTTGCCCTGGCAGTCATTGCAGATAAACAGCAAGACTGGGGCTCTGCTCTTTCCTAGCCTTGCAAACAGCCAATGCATTTCGTCTCCCTCGTGAGCGCCAAAATGCTAAAATGAAACGTTGCACTCTCTCTCCTCCAAGGAAGGTGCTAGGCAGGAATTGTCTTGCTGGTCCTCACTTGCCCTGGCAGTCATTGCAGATAAAGAGCAAGACTGGGGCTCTGCTCTTTCCTAGCCTTGCAAACAGCCAATGCATTTCGTCTCCCTCGTGAGCGCCAAAACGCTAAAATGAAACGTTGCACTCTCTCTCCTCCAAGGAAGGTGCTAGGCAGGAATTGTGTTGCTGGTCCTCACTTGCCCTGGCAGTCCTTGCAGATAAACAGCAAGACTGGGGCTCTGCTCTTTCCTAGCCTAATAAACAGCAAAAGCAGTTTGTCTCGCTCGTGAGCGCCAAAATGCTAAATTGAAACGTTGCAATCTCTCTCTTCCAAGGAAGGTGCTAGGCAGGAATTGTCTTGCTGGTCCTCACTTGTCCTCGCAGACATTGCAGATAAACAGCAAGAGTGGGGCTCTGCTCTTTCCTAGCCTTGCAAAGAGCCAAAGCAGTTTGTCTCCCTCGTGAGCGCCAAAATGCTAAAATGAAACGTTGCACTCTCTCTCCTCCGAGGAAGGTGCTAGGCAGGAATTGTCTTGCTGGTCCTCACTTGCCCTGGCAGTCATTGCAGATAAACAGCAAGACTGGGGCTCTGCTCTTTCCTAGCCTTGCAAACAGCCAAAGCAGTTTGTCTCCCTCGTGTGCGCCAAAATGCTAAAATGAAACGTTGCACTCTCTCTCCTCCAAGGAAGGTGCTAGGCAGGATTTGTCTTCCTGGTCCTCACTTGCCCTGGCAGTCATTGCAGCTAAACAGCAAGACTGGGGCTCTGCTCTTTCCTAGCCTTGCAAACAGGCACTCTGCTTTTTCTCACTCTCGCACTCAAAAATGCTAAAATGAAACGTTGCACTCTCTCTCCTCTAAGGAAGGTGCTAGGCAGGAATTTTCTTGCTGGTCCTCACTTGTCCTCGCAGACATTGCAGCTAAACAGCAAGACTCGGGCTCTGCTCTTTCCTAGCCTTGCAAACATGCACTCTGCTTTTTCTCACTCTCGCACTCCAAAAAGCAAAATGAAACGTTGCACTCTCTCTCCTCCAAGGAAGGTGCTAGGCAGGAATTGTCTTGCTGGTCCTCACTTGCCCTGGCAGTCATTGCAGATAAACAGCAAGACTGGGGCTCTGCTCTTTCCTAGCCTTGCAAACAGCCAAAGCAGTTTGCCTCTTTCGTGTGCGCCAAAATGCTAAAATGAAACGTTGCACTCTCTCTCCTCCAAGGAAGGTGCTAGGCAGGAATTGTCTTCCTGGTCCTCACTTGCCCTGGCAGTCATTGCAGCTAAACAGCAAGACTGGGGCTCTGCTCTTTCCTAGCCTTGCAAACAGGTACTCTGCTTTTTCTCAATATCGCACTCAAAAATGCTAAAATGAAACTTTGCACTCTCTCTCCTCCAAGGAAGGTGCTAGGCAGGAATTGTCTTGCAGGTCCTCACTTGCCCTGGCAGTCATTGCAGATAAACAGCAAGACTGGGGCTCTGCTCTTTCCTAGCCTTGCAAACAGCCAATGCATTTCGTCTCCCTCGTGAGCGCCAAAATGCTAAAATGAAACGTTGCACTCTCTCTCCTCCAAGGAAGGTGCTAGGCAGGAATTGTCTTGCTGGTCCTCACTTGCCCTGGCAGTCATTGCAGATAAAGAGCAAGACTGGGGCTCTGCTCTTTCCTAGCCTTGCAAACAGCCAATGCATTTCGTCTCCCTCGTGAGCGCCAAAACGCTAAAATGAAACGTTGCACTCTCTCTCCTCCAAGGAAGGTGCTAGGCAGGAATTGTGTTGCTGGTCCTCACTTGCCCTGGCAGTCCTTGCAGATAAACAGCAAGACTGGGGCTCTGCTCTTTCCTAGCCTAATAAACAGCAAAAGCAGTTTGTCTCGCTCGTGAGCGCCAAAATGCTAAATTGAAACGTTGCAATCTCTCTCTTCCAAGGAAGGTGCTAGGCAGGAATTGTCTTGCTGGTCCTCACTTGTCCTCGCAGACATTGCAGATAAACAGCAAGAGTGGGGCTCTGCTCTTTCCTAGCCTTGCAAAGAGCCAAAGCAGTTTGTCTCCCTCGTGAGCGCCAAAATGCTAAAATGAAACGTTGCACTCTCTCTCCTCCGAGGAAGGTGCTAGGCAGGAATTGTCTTGCTGGTCCTCACTTGCCCTGGCAGTCATTGCAGATAAACAGCAAGACTGGGGCTCTGCTCTTTCCTAGCCTTGCAAACAGCCAAAGCAGTTTGTCTCCCTCGTGTGCGCCAAAATGCTAAAATGAAACGTTGCACTCTCTCTCCTCCAAGGAAGGTGCTAGGCAGGATTTGTCTTCCTGGTCCTCACTTGCCCTGGCAGTCATTGCAGCTAAACAGCAAGACTGGGGCTCTGCTCTTTCCTAGCCTTGCAAACAGGCACTCTGCTTTTTCTCACTCTCGCACTCAAAAATGCTAAAATGAAACGTTGCACTCTCTCTCCTCTAAGGAAGGTGCTAGGCAGGAATTTTCTTGCTGGTCCTCACTTGTCCTCGCAGACATTGCAGATAAACAGCAAGACTCGGGCTCTGCTCTTTCCTAGCCTTGCAAACAGCCAAAGCAGTTTGTCTCGCTCGTGAGCGCCAAAATGCTAAAATGAAACGTTGCACTCTCTCTCCTCCAAGGAAGGTGCTAGGCAGGAATTGTCTTCCTGGTCCTCACTTGCCCTGGCAGTCATTGCAGCTAAACAGCAAGACTGGGGCTCTGCTCTTTCCTAGCCTTGCAAACAGGCACTCTGCTTTTTCTCAATATCGCACTCAAAAATGCTAAAATGAAACGTTGCACTCTCTCTCCTCTAAGGAAGGTGCTAGGCAGGAATTGTCTTGCAGGTCCTCACTTGCCCTGGCAGTCATTGCAGATAAACAGCAAGACTGGGGCTCTGCTCTTTCCTAGCCTTGCAAACAGCCAATGCATTTCGTCTCCCTCGTGAGCGCCAAAATGCTAAAATGAAACGTTGCACTCTCTCTCCTCCAAGGAAGGTGCTAGGCAGGAATTGTCTTGCTGGTCCTCACTTGCCCTGGCAGTCATTGCAGATAAAGAGCAAGACTGGGGCTCTGCTCTTTCCTACCCTTGCAAACAGCCAATGCATTTCGTCTCCCTCGTGAGCGCCAAAACGCTAAAATGAAACGTTGCACTCTCTCTCCTCCAAGGAAGGTGCTAGGCAGGAATTGTGTTGCTGGTCCTCACTTGCCCTGGCAGTCCTTGCAGATAAACAGCAAGACTGGGGCTCTGCTCTTTCCTAGCCTAACAAACAGCAAAAGCAGTTCGTCTCGCTCGTGAGCGCCAAAATGCTAAATTGAAACGTTGCAATCTCTCTCTTCCAAGGAAGGTGCTAGGCAGGAATTGTCTTGCTGGTCCTCACTTGTCCTCGCAGACATTGCAGATAAACAGCAAGAGTGGGGCTCTGCTCTTTCCTAGCCTTGCAAAGAGCCAAAGCAGTTTGTCTCCCTCGTGAGCGCCAAAATGCTAAAATGAAACGTTGCACTCTCTCTCCTCCGAGGAAGGTGCTAGGCAGGAATTGTCTTGCTGGTCCTCACTTGCCCTGGCAGTCATTGCAGATAAACAGCAAGACTGGGGCTCTGCTCTTTCCTAGCCTTGCAAACAGCCAAAGCAGTTTGTCTCCCTCGTGTGCGCCAAAATGCTAAAATGAAACGTTGCACTCTCTCTCCTCCAAGGAAGGTGCTAGGCAGGATTTGTCTTCCTGGTCCTCACTTGCCCTGGCAGTCATTGCAGCTAAACAGCAAGACTGGGGCTCTGCTCTTTCCTAGCCTTGCAAACAGGCACTCTGCTTTTTCTCACTCTCGCACTCAAAAATGCTAAAATGAAACGTTGCACTCTCTCTCCTCTAAGGAAGGTGCTAGGCAGGAATTTTCTTGCTGGTCCTCACTTGCCCTGGCAGTCCTTGCAGATAAACAGCAAGACTGGGGCTCTGCTCTTTCCTAGCCTAACAAACAGCCAATGCATTTCGTCTCCCTCGTGAGCGCCAAAACGCTAAAATGAAACGTTGCACTCTCTCTCCTCCAAGGAAGGTGCTAGGCAGGAATTGTGTTGCTGGTCCTCACTTGCCCTGGCAGTCCTTGCAGATAAACAGCAAGACTGGGGCTCTGCTCTTTCCTAGCCTAACAAACAGCAAAAGCAGTTTGTCTCGCTCGTGAGCGCCAAAATGCTAAATTGAAACGTTGCAATCTCTCTCTTCCAAGGAAGGTGCTAGGCAGGAATTGTCTTGCTGGTCCTCACTTGTCCTCGCAGACATTGCAGATAAACAGCAAGAGTGGGGCTCTGCTCTTTCCTAGCCTTGCAAAGAGCCAAAGCAGTTTGTCTCCCTCGTGAGCGCCAAAATGCTAAAATGAAACGTTGCACTCTCTCTCCTCCGAGGAAGGTGCTAGGCAGGAATTGTCTTGCTGGTCCTCACTTGCCCTGGCAGTCCTTGCAGATAAACAGCAAGACTGGGGCTCTGCTCTTTCCTAGCCTAACAAACAGCAAAAGCAGTTTGTCTCCCTCGTGTGCGCCAAAATGCTAAAATGAAACGTTGCACTCTCTCTCCTCCAAGGAAGGTGCTAGGCAGGATTTGTCTTCCTGGTCCTCACTTGCCCTGGCAGTCATTGCAGCTAAACAGCAAGACTGGGGCTCTGCTCTTTCCTAGCCTTGCAAACAGGCACTCTGCTTTTTCTCACTCTCGCACTCAAAAATGCTAAAATGAAACGTTGCACTCTCTCTCCTCTAAGGAAGGTGCTAGGCAGGAATTTTCTTGCTGGTCCTCACTTGTCCTCGCAGACATTGCAGATAAACAGCAAGACTCGGGCTCTGCTCTTTCCTAGCCTTGCAAACAGCCAAAGCAGTTTGTCTCGCTCGTGAGCGCCAAAATGCTAAAATGAAACGTTGCACTCTCTCTCCTCCAAGGAAGGTGCTAGGCAGGAATTGTGTTGCTGGTCCTCACTTGCCCTGGCAGTCCTTGCAGATAAACAGCAAGACTGGGGCT